>NC_056731.1:836535575-836633075 GCF_019279795.1 Protopterus annectens
CAAACACACAAGGTGCCAGTACTGACATGCATGGGTGCATGTCTGCATGGGTGTGTGGTGGTCGACTGTGCCAGATGGCTGTACAAGGCTAGACAATGTGTATACTTTGGCATCAGTCCACATGACGATGGTCTGCATTGTGGCTCAGGGCTGCAGTGTCTGTATTTGCCCACACAGGTGGGTATTGTATCCCCCATCCAGTCACCTGGGTTACTATTGTGTGTGGCCAATGCTGTGTATCGCTTGCCATGTATGTGTTCCTTAGTCCATGACATGGACGGTGTCTGGGATGTGCACACCTCCCACATGCATGTACAGTGACATGTGAACTGTACCTGGGGTGTCTGGCCCATGTTATGAATGCAGATTATCATCAGATGTGCCAGTCTTGCCCACATGTGGCAGGAACTGGTAATAGGCAGCAGGTTTACCCAGAACCTAAATTGATAGCATGCTAACTGCATTCCCTGGTGTCAGTGGCATCTGTCAATCCAGGGCATGTTGTCAGGCATGGTATGTCTTTTGTGGGTCACGTGTGATGGCACCACAGTTGTTTTAGGTGTCTATTGGGGAGCATGGGGAAGGTGCACTGTCTGCATGCATGTGCATATTGGACAGATGGACAGGGTGCCATGCCCTCTGTAGCCCACAGCTATCACCCCATAGTTACTATCACTGGACAATATGCAGTGTACTATCCACATATTGGCTGTTGCCTAGGCATGTGTGTGTGTGTGTGTGTATGAGACATGGGTTGGGAGTGTGGTCTGGGTAATACTGGGGTTGCTAACTGTGATTGCTTGGCCTTGATGTCACATGTATGGGTATGGCTTTGCACCCCAGCCTCTCAGCTATTTCACATCTGTTATCCCTGTACAGTGAACATTGTGATATATAGTAGGGCCACCATATAAGAAATATGCAAAACCCGCTCCACATTGGCCACTGGTGTCACACACTCACAACCACCTCCACACAGGATACGTGTTACAAACACACACAAACACAAGCATACGCACCTGTCATGTCTGGGAGTAGAATCCCTACCTAATTAGTTTATTACACTACAGCACTATGCAGTTATAGTACATGCCATGGAGATTACTGGAGTACTCCTTCCCCAAAGGTGTAGCTCACATTGGATGACATCAACAGGATTGCCAAAGTAGGACATTCGAATTGTAGTGAGTGTGACTAGCCTAAAATGCATTGTTCCATACACAGACATTGAAACACACACAAAACATCCAGAACTGTCATGGGTGGGGATGTTACCCTACCACAGTTCTACATCACACTACAGCAGTAAGCAGTTACAGAGATTACTGGGCTACAACCTTCCCAGAGGTGTATGTCTAGGTGGGTGACATCAGCAGCCTTGCCAAAGTTGAGTATATGAATTGTAAAGAGTGTGAGTACCCTAAAACGCATTGCTCTCTACACAGACAGGCATGCACACACACATGTCATGCCTGGGATTGGAACAACTACCTAACTACTTTATCACACTACAGCAGTATGCAGTTATAGGATGCACTACGGAACTCACAGGGGTATAACCTTCCCAGAGGTGTATTTCTAGGTGGGTGACATCAGCAACCTTGCCAAAGTTGAGTATATGAACTGTAAGGAGTTTGAGTACCCTAAAAAGCATTGCTATCTACAAAGACAGGGTCAGACAGACACACACACAAACGTTCACCAAGTCTGGGGTTAGAATTCCTCCCTAATTACTTTATTAGACTACAGCAGTACGCAGTTACAGGACGCGCTATGGAGATTACTGGGCTACATCCTTCCCAGAGGTGTATTTCTAGGTGTGTGACATCAGCAGCCTTGCCAAAGCTGAGTATATGAATTGTAAAGAGTGTGAGTACCCTAAAATGCATTGCTCTCTACAGTCAGAGACAGACACACACGCACACACAGACTCACACACACACAGTTTCCAAGTTTGGGGTTAAAACTTCTGCCTAACTACTTTATCACATTACAGCAGTATGCAGTTATAGGATGCACTACGGAGATTATTGGGCTACAACTTTCCCAGAGGTGTATTTCTAGGAGGGTGACATCAGCAGTCTTGCCAAAGTTGAATATATGAATTGTATGGAGTGTGAGTACCCTAAGAAGCATTGCTTTCTACACAGCTAGAGACAGACACGCCCACAAATGCACACACACACACACACACACACACACACACACACACACACTCACACATAGTTGCCAAGTCTGGGGTTAGAAGTCCTACCTAACTACTTTACCACACTACAGCAGTACACAATTATAGGATGCGTTATGGAGATTAATGGGCGACAGCCTTCCCAGAGGTGTATTTCTAGGTGGGTGACAAACCAAAGTTGAGTATATGAATTGTAAGGAATGTGAGTACCCTAAAAAGCATTGCTTTCTACACAGTCAGAGACAGACAGACATACACACACTCACCAAGGCTGGGGTTAGAACTCCTACCTAACTAGTTTATCATACTACAGCAGTATGCAGTTATGGGACTCACCACAAAGATTACTGGGCTACTACTCTCCCAAAGGTGCATTTCACATTGGATGACCTCAGCAGGCTTGTCATAGTAGGGCTATGGGGTAGGCAGTGTGTGCATGGTCCCTAACCCATTCACATGCGTGCACACACGGGGTCATATGTCACAGGTACGTGTATACAGCTGCTAGATGACTACTTCCTTGTACAGTCATGTTGCACAGCTGGCAAGTGCACCACATAGTCTGTATTGCTGACAGATACTGGTGGCTAGTATCTGCAGTGAGTGACATCTGCACCTCATGTGTTTGAGGCCCTCTGGCTGTGTGCTGGGTAGGACAGGCCTGGATGGCTCCTTGTCACAGTCACCCTCTTCCACACATCTATGTACATCTACCTTTGGCTTATTACAGTGTGTTGTCCTGACATATATGTCTGTATTCCTATCCACTGTGTGTGCAAGCCATGAGTGGTGCATACTGACGAGTGTCTGCACTAACAACTGCAGCTGCCAGATATGTCTGGTCCACTGGTGTTTGCAGTCATGGCCTTCATGTGTTTAAGTGTGTGAGCATGTCCAGTATAACCTTTCATTATGTTGTCGACTGAAATTGCCTTCATTCATCTATGTGTGCGAGCATGCCCAGTATGGCCATCTGTATTGAATGTGTGGATCGTGTCCAGGTAGTTTGTGGTGCAGTGCTGACCTTTGTGTTGTACACTGACAGGTAGCATGCTGTCTCTGCAGGGTATCCATCAATCATTTGGCTTTGACTGTTACTACATTTCTGCATAGCGGGGGGGGGGCACACCTGACTTTTTCTACATTTCTACACAGGAATGGGGGGCACACCTGACTGTTATCACATTACTATGTAGGATTGGGGGGCACACCTGACTATTTCTACATTTCTACACAGGGTTGGACGGGCACACCTGACTGTTATTACATTACTATGTAGGATGGGGGACACACCTGACTGTTTCTACATTTCTACACATGAGTGGGGGGGGCACACCTGTTATTACATTACTATGTAGGATGGGGGGCACACCAGACTATTTCTACATTTCTACACAGGGTTGGGGGGCACACCTGACTGTTATTACATTACTATGTAGGATGTGGGGGGCACACGTGAAACTTGTACACATTTGCTATGACTGTACTGGTATGTCAGGTACTCCATTTTATTCTGTATTGCTAACTATCATGCTGACTAGAGGCATACCAGTGTACTACAGATCGTGGCTTTGGTTGCCCTACATATTATTATCTGACTTCCTACCCTTCAGAACTTACATCCCACTGCCTTCCCTGCTGTGGTCTGTCTGTATAGGCCTGGGGGTAGGGTTAACTATAGCCATCATTCTGGGGCCATGGCACAGGCTCTGTTTGGGTTTGTCTACACCTGTCCTGCTGGCTGAGACTGTTCTTGGGTATGTGAACTGTCCTGACTGGCATGTGTGGGTCATATGGACACACATGTCACTCAGCACATTTCTGGCAGTGGGTTTTGTCACTGTGTAGTGCTGGCTACTATGGTGACTCCAGTATGCCTTACAGATGTCATGGTGCCACTATGGTTGTCTGCTGTCTGCTGCCATAACATTCAGACACCCAATTCCCTTGCATGCTCACATCCATACCATAGCTATAGGTAACAACACATTCTACTCCATTTGGCAATTGGTAGGTTGATTGACTTACCTTGAGGGTGTGCCAGCCTTCGGATGGTGCTGGAGGGTTGCCTATGTCAGATGCACATAGTACACTCCCTATACATGGTTGAGCACAGGTAGTGTCATATTTGGCATCCCTTTTACTGTATGTGTAAGTCAGAGAGAGGTGTCATTCCCTGGGTCCCTACTGTGTCTGTGCATGTGCTATATGTTGCCGCTTTGCCAGGGCATACTGGGCACACCTCCTTCTGCTTACAGGGGCAGGCTCAGGTTGTTTCTCCTCTGGATCACTCTGTGCCTGTGCAGGCCTTGGCATTGGTGGGAGGCTGTGTGGCCCTGCCCCATGCTGTTCCAGCTGCAGCTGTTTCCACAGGATCATATTGTGTAGCATAGCACATACCATAACAATTTGGGTACATGTAGCTGGTGAATACTGCAAGGCTCCACCGGATGTGTCCGGTATCCAGAACCGTGACCTAAGCAACACAAACACATGCTCTATTATATATCTGGCCTGTGCGTGTGCCTCATTATGGCATTGTTGTTCAGGTGTGTGTGCATTTCTGATGGGTGTAATCAGTCACGGCTCCAGTGTGTACCCAGCATCCCCCACTAGGTGACTGTAAGGGATGTCCCCATTGGCAAATCTCTATTACAGCTGCGTCAGATGCCATATGTGGGAATCGTCATACCTTCCAGGGCAGCCAGCACACGCATTCATTATAATGCCCTGGGTATCACATACGACCTGGCAGTTGATGGAGGGGATACCACTGAGATTGATGTAGGCCCTACCCTGCTCACCGGGTGGTGCCTTGATGCATATGTGCATGCAGTCTATAGCACCCACTACCCCAGGGTATTCTGCTATTTGGTGGAAGAGACGCATATTGCTGGCCAACACCTCACATGTGTTGAGATATATGTGTTCACTGGCATGTGCTGACATGGCATCCAGGAACTGGTAGAATACTCTGGATGTGCTGACATGGCATCCAGGAACTGGTAGAATACTCTGGATGCTGATGCCTGTGAGATCCCCATGATATCCCCAGTTGTGCTTTGGGAGGTACCTGTGGCTAGTATACCTAGGCCTACACATACCTTAGTTTCCACTGGGATGGGTTCCCCTCGGTCAGTTTGGTGTGTCAGGTGTGGCTGGCACAGCTCAAGAATTTGCTGTAGGAGGTCTCTGTCCACCCTATAGTGCTCTACTATCTCCAGCTCATGTAGCCCCTGGTAGGTTACCCTTGTTCTGTACACTCTTCTCCGTCTCATCACTGTGGGTTGTTCAGCAGCATTCAGATCCTCACCACCCTCAGCCTCTTGCACATGTTGTTCTATGTTGCCTGCTGCAGCCCTTCTCATTTTGTAGGTTTGTTGGTTAAAATTTCCCTGCTTATATACACCGGTGGTGTAGAGTATGGGAAAAACCAGAGGGGAAAGTGTTTGCTTAGTTTATAGTAGTGTTCTGGGCTGGGCTGATCTGCTGCTTGTGTAATTGGCTGATTCTGATACATTTCACCTGCCAGCTATGCTAGTTCTCTTTGAATACCTTCATACTGCTGTTTTTCCCTTCCCATTGCCTCCCTGTTTAAGCCCGTGTGCATGCCACACAAAGTGCTCAGATTTGCACACACTGCTGCTATTTCCTGGTTTAACTTCTTTTTTCTTCCTGTAAAACCCTGTGCGTGGCGTGCACACCCGCTTACACTTTGTAAAGAGTGCTAGCCAGGTTTAGACACACCCCCTAGCTTAGCTGTGCTAAGCTAGGAGCAAACCTGAGCCACAGGCCTCCCATCCACTTACAGTATGCCTGACACCCCCCCCCCCATGATGTCACCTACCTCCTAGTCTTGCACTCAGTTATTCATACTCTTACACTGTTGGGACCTGTCTCACATGCTGGTGAAAACTGGGATTCAATATCCTTCCCCTCATTTGCATAGGATTGCCTGCTAATACATAGTTACATATCTCACACTGAGCCTCCCCCCTTAGCAACCACTACTCACTGGCCAGGTTGTCTTCTTCCTGCCGTTGACTTGCATGGCAGAATACTGATTTTAGTTAGAATGCTTATTTTAGGTTTATTTTCTTATTTTCCCCCCGGTCCTGTTTGCGTGCCGCTGCCCTATGCTTAAACAGCCAAGATCGGCAAAAAAAAAGTAAAAGTTGATTTTTTTTATTTTTTGTATTGTTTGCAATGCCAATGGCCTTATACTTGGCCATTGGTATGCTTCCTCAATGATATGCACCCTTTATTTGGAGCTGTCATAGCTCCGTTTTGGATTTTGCAGAAATGTACTCGGTTACTAACCGAGTACATTTCTGCAGATAGCACTAGTGTTGCACGGACTGCTGCAGGCTTCCTGGATTGCAAAATTACCTTATTTGCATGGATTTCACCTGCAAATGGGGTGATTTGCATATCAGGGCTTAGTTCGTGCAAGATTAGTGCAGGAGCGCTCCTGCGTGCCCTTGCAGGCTGTTTCTGGATCGTACGGCAGACATATTGCCTGTGCGGGCTCCTGCACCAATCTTGCTCTCCGTGCAAGCTTTTGTGAATCCAGGGGGATGAACAAATGCAAATGAAACTTAATAAGGAATATTTTAGAAGACTTAAATTAATACTGAAAACAAGGCTGACATCTAGAACAAAGTCCAAGCTATAAAACAATTTGCTCTTCCTATCCTAACTTACAGTTTTTGAGTTACTGACTGGCTCAAAAAGGTGTTGGATAGGCTGGACAGGAAAATAAGAAGGGTGCTTCATACATTTAAATGATTTATAAGAATCAGTGCCATACTAAGACTATATATTTCCTATTCTGAATGAGGTATGGGCCTCCTCAAAATTGATTACATATATAGATCTGCAATTGTAGAACTGCATGCATATCCACTGACTTCACAAGACCCAAACATAGTGAAAGTTTTAAAGCACGAGGATAATAAGTCTAAGATAACTTCCCTGCTTAATTTAGCAGAAGCATATCAGTGCCATGTGGGAATTGAAATCAAACCAGAAGTTGATGAAACTCAGGCAGCAACCGAATGTGCCCAAAAAAACAAACAAACAAAAAAAAAAAACAAGAAAGACTATAAGGTGAAGGATCAGATGAGAAGGTAAGAAATGTGAAAAATGCATAAATCTAGTTGCAAGTAGGGAAAACTCTTGGAACAGCCTCAAGTTGATCAGGATTGAATGCAGGAATGGTTAAAGAGAGGCAAATTTAAACCAAAAGATGAAAGGTTAATATTGTCAGCCCATGATAATGGACTACATACACGTTGGTTTACAAAAATCAGTTGAACGTGCAGGAGAAACAAATGTAGGTTTTGTAAAACAGAACTGGAAACAGTCACACTTCTTGTTGCTGGTTGTGATATACTAATGGTAGAAGGGCTGTATACTGAAAGGCATGATGATGTGGCAAGACTGTTGCATTGGGGATTGTGCAAACATTATAATATTGAAGTAGCTGAAAAACATTGGAAATATCAGCCACAAGGCATTATAGAAAATGATGACGTTTATATTACCTGGGATCACCTATTACCAACAGTTAAATAAAGAGATGTGAAAAAAAAACAGCTATAGTAGTGCATGAAAAGAACACAAAATTAGCATTGATCATTGAAATGACTACACCCAGTGACAACAGTATCTTACATACTGAGAGACACAACGTCATAAAATACCAGGATTTGGAGGCAGAAACAAAGGGAATGTGGAAGGATACCCAGACAGTATCAATAGTAGTAAGAGCAATGGGTCTTATAAAAATGAATTTACAATCATAATTAGATATGTCATCGATACATATAACTCCATGCGAATTGCAGAAGGAGTCATTACTGGGCACACGGAGGGTGCTGCGAAGAGCATTTCTGGCTAACATCAAAGATTGAAACAATAATAATTTCATGATCTTTAATCATACTTTGACTTAGGAATGGGGTCCATTTCCATCAGGGTATTAGAAACCCAAAAGACTTGAAGAAATTAAAAAAAAAATGGGAATTTATCCTTACGGCAACAGATGGGTAGCCAATTGGCTCACTGACAGAACACATACTGTCAAGACTGGTGACTTCACTTCTACCAGTAGACCTGTCACCAGTGGCATACCACAAGGATCTGTGCCAGGCCCTTTACTGTTTGGAATCTATTTTTTGGAAGTCTAAATTAGAGTCCTCCAATGATGTTAACATATTACAGGAGGGGCTAACACAGACAAATGACTGGTGCCAAAGCCACAGTCTAAAACTAAATGCAAAAAAAAAAGTGTATTATTATCCCTTTTGGCAAAACAGAATCTCTTGCTAATTACAATACTGACAGCACCCCCCCCCCCCCTTAAGTTCAAACCCAGTGGTGTGAGGTCTGGGAACATAGGTAGATAGCAATCTGAACTTCAACCAACAAGTTTCCACAGTGGTAAGGAAAGCCTTCTATGTTGCAACTTTCATAAGTAAGGGCATCACATCCAGGTAGCAATCTGAACTTCAACCAACAAGTTTCTACAGTGGTAAGGAAAGCCTTCTATGTTGCAACTTTCATAAGTAAGGGCATCACATCCAGGTCTAAGGATGTTATAACTCCACTGTACTCGACCCTCATCAGACTATTAATAGAGTATAGTGCTTCCTTCTGCTTGTACCTCACCAGACACCTGCAGCAGTTGCAGAGACCACAGAAGTTTCTCACAAAGAAAATGCTGGGCCTCCAAACCATGACTTATGTGGATAAACAGAAAGCCCTGTCACTGTACTGTGTATCATATAGGCTGCTGAGAGGACACTTGCACCTGGCCTACATGGCAGTCTCTGACCATGTTCTGATGGAAATGCTGCCCATCTGCAAGTCAAATGGCACAAGAGTCACTTGCTCTAGTGATCTTAACCTAGTCCGTGACATTAACAGAACATACTAGAGAGACAGAAACATCTCCCAGAGATTGCCGCTACTCTGGAATAAACTTCCAGTTCACATGAAGCAGAATTCTTCACTGACCCTGTTCAAGCACAACCTAGAAACATGGATGGCAGACCTCAAATTCACCCCAGGGATGGCACCCATGTCCATCATGGGTAGTTGGAGTTGATCATAGAGTCATTCTACGAATTACAGCCATCTAACAAAGGATAGATGAGGCAACTCTGAATTAAGGTGGCTAGGCTTGTAAGGGCTCTAGGGCCACTAGCCTAGTAACCTCCTATAAGCCTATGAACCTATGAGCAATATTCAAAAATACAGTACCTTTATCAGGGAATGGACTTAACTTGTACCCTGATTTATGTGCATTTTTGCATATGCTACATTAGTGTGACTTATTTTTTCATGTATGTATGTCACATCTGCTATAGTCAGATGAATGGTAATATTTACATCAGATCATTATTCTGTTTATATCATGGTCTGCATGACACCTCTATGTATGTGTCATGTTCCTCCTTATTTTTGCTGCATACCACAGCACTCGTTGCTTAAAAAAGTTTTTTTTTCATCACTTAATACTATTATTGGAATGATTACACAGGTGTCCATGAGTCTTCTCAGCATTTCCACATTACAACAGGTGTGTACACACAACCGGTCAGTATTGCTTCCTACATACACATAAAGCAAACCCAGCCTTACAATTATTTAACTTGTATGTGTGTTCTAACTTCAATCATGTGAGTGTAATTTATTATCTTTGATCACTCCTGCAGTATACATTACAATGGCAGAGGACTTCAGTACACCTGCCAGACATGTGTAGTTAGGCAATCTCAATACAATCATGTAACACAAATATTGCTGAGTATTCCACCGAACATGTCAAGTGGCAAATGTATATTTAGGTTTTATGATTGTTTTGCATCTACTTCTTGGAAGTCAAAGCTAATGTCAAAGGCAT
Source organism: Protopterus annectens (assembly GCF_019279795.1). Taxonomy (NCBI): domain Eukaryota; kingdom Metazoa; phylum Chordata; order Ceratodontiformes; family Protopteridae; genus Protopterus; species Protopterus annectens. Next base: position 836,545,670 of record NC_056731.1, read on the forward strand.
CTAGTTCATGAAGTTCACAGATGACTGGAAATTGGGAGCTATCATAGACCGCCCCCCAAAACACCAACATCTTACAAGAGAGTCTAACACAAGCAAATGACTGGTGCCAATGCTACAAAATAAAACTCAGTGTGAAGAAATGCACTATAGTGCCCTTTAGGAAATTGTCCACCCAAGTTAATTACTTCATCAATAAAACACCACTAAGAATTGACCCAATCATTGAGGATCTGGGAACATACGTAGACAGTAATTTGCCCTTTGACCAACATGTAGCCAAGACAGCAAAAAAATCATTCTATGTCACCCATCTGATAAGCAAGATTATGGCATCCAGGTCCAAGGAAGTTACAGCACCTCTCTACTCAGCCCTCATCAGACTCATCATTGAGTAAAAATGCCTCCTTTGGCATGTACCGGCACTTGCAACAGATGGAATGACCGCAAAGGTTCCCCACCAGTAGCATTCATGGTATCAATACCCTCTCCTGCACAAATCATCTTAAGGCCTTGTGTCTATACTCAGTCTCCTACAGGTTACTGAGAGGTGATCTATACCTAGTAATATAAGGCATCCTGAGATCCACCTCTGATGGATCTCTTGCGCATCCACAAAACAAACAGCACCAGAAACACTAGATCCAAGGACCTGAACTTTGCAAAAAACATAAACTGAACATACTGGAGAGACCAATATGTGTCTCAAAGGATCCCCACACTATGGAATAAGCTCCCAGCTGCAAAAATCAGAGTTTATCCTTGACCCTATTCAAAAGAAACCTTGATTATTGAATGGGAAATTGCAAATCTACACCCAGTCTGGTCTCCATGTGTCTGATGGCCAGATGTCAACAGTAAGTAAATTAATCCTCAACTAACATGCCCACCACTCTCTGTGCGAGCTCTCTCACTAGATTTGCCTGCAGGCAACACCTTTTTTTATATCATGCACTCAAACCTCTGTGCATCTCTTTGTGGCCATTAACACTTGTGCAAGCCATGAATAGGTGTTGCTGAATGTGGAGGCTATTCAGTGAGCACTGCTGTTAATCATACTAATGCATACAAATTATGTAGGCTTAGCATGAAGTGTGCATAACTGGTGATGAATCCCCAGAAAAGACTTAGATCTAATAAGTCATTCTGTAACCACTTTGGCTTCCACAGTTATTGCATTAGAAACATGTTAAATAAACACTGGGATGTATTAATATAGCAACAGTAGTTAGGAAGAATAATTTGTTGTATCACGACATGACAATCACATAATTAGTGCTTCAAATGTTTCCTTTTATGGTACACTTTAAAATTCTCATAGTCATTCAGACTTGGGGAATTCAGAAAAGCTAGCTTTACTTGTCAACAACACTCTGCTTCAATTTTTGTCGGGATGCCTTCTGTGAGGATTCTGCATGTTCTCCCTATATCAATGCGCATTTTTCTCTAGGTACTGTAGTTTCCACTCAAATTCTGAAGACATGCAGTAGATGGACTGGTCATCCAAAACTTGCCATAGATGTGAGTTTTTGTGTATATGTGTGATATAGAACAACTATAGTGTCAGGGCTAGCCACCCAGCAGTGTGAACATTGGGTCTAGGTAATGGTCATTACTGATGTGCCACGCCAACCCCATATGCAAAAAAAAGGAAATAGGGGCTTGTGGATGCATGGATGGATGTAATCCTCCAAAAGTTGGATTATTAACATAGGTGGCATCTTCTCCCCTTGTTTTAATGAAAGTTTATGACAATCTAATGATGATATGTTAAAAAAATTACTTAGGGTGAATAAACTAAATATTACTACATTATATATATTTTTATAAAATTCTATTGGTGAAGCTTTTTTAGGAATGCCTGTCATAATCTTCATTGCCTCTATGTGTCACTATATACGTGTGTGTGTGTGTGTGTGTGTGTGTGTGTGTGTGTGTGTGTGTGTGTGTGTGTATATATCTATATATATATATATATATATATATATATATATATATATATATATATATATATATATATATATATATATATATATATATATATATATATATATATATATATATATATATATATATATATATATATATATATATATATATATATAAAAAATATATATATATTTATATATATATATATATATATATATATATATATATATATATATATATATATAGATTCACTTTATAGTCTTGAAATAGTAAAATACCGAATTTTAGTATCTCGAGACTATAAAGCCGAAAGCCCAGAAAACTGACACCCCAAACTGCGAAATTCAAAATCGTGGTCATTCACATAGACACACCACCACACAAACAAACACACCTACACCTGTCTAATTACACTACAACAAACAAAACAACACACACAAACACAACACAACAAACAAACACACCTACCCTACCTATAAGCAGGGGGGCACCTCTGCTACTTTATATACTAAGTCCGAGGTCGCACTAAACGCAGACACATAAAACCCATCACTACACACACTAAAATCCCTACCCATTACCCTTACAAGAACAGCACTTAACTGAATCCACAGTTAAATCCACAAACCACACTGCAGGTCATGAATGAGACAACGCAAGGGTGGATTCGACATTTCCCCATTCGATATTATGCAGTTTCGCATAACTGCACTTTCGACTTTAGTCTTGAAATACTAATATTCGATATTTTAATATTTTGAGATTATAAAGTGAAACCACACACACACGCACACACACACACACACATACATATATATATATATATATATATATATATATATATATATATATATATATATATATATATATATGTATGTATAAAACAAATGTATCTAACTTAGTAATACACTATAAAGTTAATGGCTGTATATATTTTCCATTATTTATGAAGTGCTTTCTAATATTTATGTTTCTTATTATGGTGCCTTCTTGATTATATGTACTACATTTATTTTTTATATTGACATGATTTGTGTGTTTCTAAGTCTTTTGATACATGCAGCCACATTTCCTAAGAGTAGCTCTCAGTGTAAGTTTGTCCTGATTCTGAAAGACTTGCTGTCAGTGTAAGTGACTTACTTTGGTATAAGACTTTTCTATAAACAGGCTTACTACAGGGACCAGACTCCAAAACATCTGTTCTCAGACTGTTGTCAGTGTAAGTCGTCAGTTGAGCAAGTCTTCAGGAATCAGGTTCACAGTGTTTTACTTTTACTGACATAGAAGTGATCATGTTTTTTTTTTTTAATTGATATTTATTGATGTTCTTTCTATTGTGGATCAGAACATTGAAAAATCCAGGAGGGAAACCTAGGTTTGCTCTGGTTGTTAGCTGCCTGCATTCTACCACATTAAATAAAACATACTGGGCAGGATTCACGAAGGCTTGCACGGAGTGTAAGAGACGTGTAACACTCCATGCAAGCCTCGCGATCCAGGAACAGCCCTAAACTCCGTGTAAGAGACCAGCTAAAACGTTTCTTACACGGACTGGGCGTGGATATGCTAAATACCTCACCTGCAGCTGAAAGGTATGCAAATGAGGTATATTAACGATCCACGAAGCAGAAACCAGCCCGTGTAAGAGACGTTTTAGCTGCAGAAATGTACTCAGTTGACAACTGAGTACGTTTCTGCAAAAATCACAACGGAGCCATGTCAGCTCCAAATAAAGGGTGCATATGTGTCAGGCAGCATGCCAATGACCAAATATGTGGCCATTGGCAAGGTAACCCGATGCAAAAATTATAAAAATATATATATGTTTAAACGCAGCGCAGCCCCGCCCAAACGAGTTGCGCTGTATAAAACATAAAAATGAAGGTTATAAACCCACAAATGTGGGTTTTATGCAATACATGGAATGACAATGCAGGGACCAGCAGACCAAAAACAACATGGTCACCGTGTAGTGGTTGCTAAGGGGGGAAGCTGAGTCTAAGACATGTAACTAAGCATTAGTAGGCAATCTGATGTAAATGAGGGTTAGGATACTGAATCCCACAGTCACATAGCAAATGAGCACAGTCTGAGTAGTGTACATAAGGGGGAGGAATAGAGTAGGAGATAGGTGACATCACATGGGGGAATGGTAGAAAGAAATGCAGTTCACTGGAGGTCAGTGTAACATGACAGATGACAGACACAGATCAGGGAAAGTGGAGTGCCACAAGATAAGCATGGAAAAGTCAAGAAATGGAAGGTGTACACTGTTACTTACACCAAAGTTTCTTGCTGGGCATGCATGCGCACGTGTGCACGCCATGAAGCGCGAGTAGGCAGTGTGCACGCATGTAAGGCAGACTGAGCATGTGGGAGCGTGTTGGTAGATGTTTAACACTGTTTGCGCTGGTGTGCACATGTGTAGGGCAGACTGAGCATGTAGGAGCCTGTACACAGACTTGTAACACTGTTTGCACTGGTGTGCGCGCGTTTTAACCCGAATAGGCAGATCCTGAACCATGTAAGCATGTGTGCGTGCGTGTAAGCCACTGTGAGCGTGTTTCTGCTGGTATGCACGCTGCTCCCCCCTGAGGAAACAGAAAGGAAAAAGGAAGCAACAGAATTAGTAGGAAGCTAGCAGGGAATACTGCTGCAGCTAGCAGGTGAAAACAATTAGAAGCAGGCAATTACACAGGCAGAATAGTAGCCCAGCCCAGCACTTAAAACTCTGCAAACAGCAGTGCAGGATGTTTCTCTCAAGAGACACTGCAAGACAGGAGTAAGCTATTAGAAGTGAAAACTGAAAAAGCTGAACTCAGAGCAGAAATGTTAGGGGCTGCCATAGCTGTCATAATGAGACATAGGCGACTTGCTGAGGGTGATGACAATGCAGATGGTGCCAGACAACCCACAGTCAGGAGACGGAGAAGAGTGTACAGGCCCAGGGTCACCTACCACGGGTTACATGAGCTGGAGATAGTAGAGCGCTATGGAGTGGACAGAGAGCTCCTGCAGCAAATAGTTAAGCTGTGCAGGCCACGCCTCACACACAGAACCAACAGAGGGGAACCCATCCCAGTGGAAACCAAGGTATGTGTTGGCCTAAGAATACTAGCAACAGGTACCTTCCAGAGACCAACTGGTGATATGATGGGGATATCACAGGCATCAGCCTCCAGGGTACTGCACCAGTTCCTGGATGCCATGTCAGCACATGTCGGTGATCATGTATATTTCCCCAATGCCCGTGAGGTATTGGCCAGCAATATGCGTCTCTTCCAGCAAATAGCGGAATACCCTGAGGTAGTGGGTGCAATAGACTGCACGCACATATGCATCAAAGCACCAGCTGGTGAGCGGGTAGGGCCTACATTAACCGCAAGGGCTTCCCCTCCATCAACTGCCAGGTCATGTGTGATGCCCAGGGCATAATAATGAATGTGTGTGCTGGCTGCCCTGGGAGTTACCATGATTCCCACATCTGGCATTTGACGCAGCTGTACCAGACATTTGCCAATGGGGACAGCCCACACGGACACCTAGTGGGGGATGCAGGTTATGCACTGGAGCCATGGCTGATGACACCCATCAGAAACGCACACACACCTGAACAGGAACGCTATAATGAGGCACATGCACAAACACGTAATGTAATAGAGCGTGTGTTTGGGCTGCTCAAGTCATGGTTCCGGTGTCTGGACACATCTGGTGGAGCCTTGCAGTACACACAAACTACATGTACCCAAATTGTCATGGTATGTACTATGCTACATAATATGATCTTGCGAAAACAGCTGCAGCAGGACCAGCATAGGGCTGGGCCAAACAGCCCCCCACCATTGCCAAGGCCATCACAGGCAGAGCGTGACTCGGTGGAGGAACAACCTGAGCCTGCCCCAGTAGGCAGAAGGAGGCGTGCCCAGTATGCCCTGGCCTTGGCAAAGAGGCAACGCATAGCACATACACTGGATCAGTAGGAACCCTGGGAATGATACCCCTCTGACTCACTCAAATAATAACAGGGATGCCTAAAATGACATGACCTGCTCACAAACATGTACAGGGAGTGTAATATGTGCATCCGACAGAGGCAGCCCTGCAGCGCCACCTGAGGCATGAATGCCATGTGTTAAGTAATGTAACACCATGTACTATATGCACACCTGAGGACCCTGACTAACATCCACCCTCACCAAGCATGAAGCCACAAAATGACGATGGGATGATAAATTGCAATAACTAGCTGAAGTAATGCAGTTAGTCAAAGGGCAGCCAATGTGTTCCAGCCTGTGAAGACATGCGGAGCATGACATGATGCACCACCTGCTAGGGGTGGCGTGCACCTATCAGTCCAGGCTCCATGGATACTGGCAAAGGCTGTCAGTACCCACAGCATGCCCTGAATAGGTAAGTCTCAAAACACAAACCCACCTTCATAGGTACCACAAGGGATAGGAACCTAGATGTAATGCTACCCAATGCCAGAAGTCTAAACAGCAAGATCTGTGCAGTGTAAACACACACAGTATGGAGAATGTAGATATCAGTCCTGTAATAGAAAACTGGGTTAAGGTTCACATCAGCATCCTAACACTACCAGGTCACACCTTATACTGTGCTGTACAGCCGAAAAACATGGAACAAGCTACAAAAGGAGGGTGACTAGCAATAAATGTCAAGGATAACCACACCCCCATGTTGGTACCACAACAAGAAGCAGCATGGATTAGCCATGGTCAAATACCAATGGCTAAAACCGCCTCCCAGTATATAGCCTGCTGCAGACTACTGTCCTAATACCAGGAACTGCACCTGGCTTATGTTGGAATACATGAATATATCAAGCCCCCCAAACCACATTATATTGCTTGACTGAAAATACCCAGACATACACTGGGAGCATTATACTAGCACCAACACAGTAGGAGAAAAGTTCCCAGAATCCATATACCAAAATGCCCAGGAACAACGTACCACTCCCCAAGAGGGGTAAGCATACTGGATGTGATAATCAGCAACATGTGTACTGGATGGCAAGATGAGAAGTGTATCCCTCACTGGTAAGACCAGACCATAGAGTAATCACACTGGATATACACATCCTGACCACAGTCCCTGGCCAGAAAACCACAGTGAAAAACATGTGTAAAGCATAGGTTGCACCCCTCCAAACTGATGTGCAATCCACGAAAGGCCCTGTGCAAGTGCAGAATATGGGACACACCGCAGAACATGTTATACAGGCATTCCATGAACACAGCCAGGAATGCTTGGAGTATGCAATCACAAATAACAACAAGACACAATGCCACACATGCAGGCATCTGGCATGCTGGACCCCAGCCATTACCAAACCATGCAAGAGAATGAGGAAGCTACTACATGATAGAGCAAACATAAAAAGGGAAGTAATCACTGATCAGTAGTATGGCAATAAAATATGTCCACACATACAATCCACTAAGGCCAGCCACAACAAGTAGAATCTGTGAATCCAGAGGCAATGTGACACCTGCCCCAAATACACAGACAACACACAACTCCCCCCAATAAATACAAATATATGTGAGAGATGTAACCATGTCTCCAAACCGGAGGCTGAGCTCCCCCAACGCAGTACTGTCAAAACTAGTCAGGAGGAGAAGGTAACCACATACACCACAAACCCAGTCCCACATAGACCTATCACAACTGTAAACCAAACACTTAAACACAGAAAAACATTCCCGGAGGCCCTAATTACAAACACACCACACCAACAGAAGCCTCCAAAGCAGATCCCAAGCAACCACAACCTCCAAACATAGCACATGCAACACATAGTACACAAAGCTGGTGTGCCAAACAGTCACAGGCCAGAAGGAGAAACAACATGCCTGATACAGTTGTAATAGGTGTCTGTATAGGCAGACACACTGCTGTCCTACTCACCAGACTGAACAAGGAAAAGGGTACAGTAAGCTGCCTGTAGGCTGCCACAATATGCCACAAAACACAAGTACGCAGGTCACCCCAAAGCAAGCAGAAATATGATGCGCTCATTGTCCATGCTGGTGTGAATGACCTGAGATGTACCTCCCTGGACTACATGAAAAAAGACATGGATGAGCTCTCTGAGTATGTACCCCAGGCCAGTATGACACTGGCCGTTTGCAGCATCCAACCCTCACCAAGAATGATGCCACAGTACAAACACAGAATGATCAGCTTTAACAGGTGGCACAGTTACAGCTGTCAGTCCAAGAGGGTCTAATGTCTGTCTGCTTGAGATGTCATGCATGACAAGCCATGCTGCTGTTCCAGGGATGGCTTGCACCTGTTACCCCTGGGCATCTGGATACTGGATAAGGCCTTTGCCATCTCCATAGAGCCGTACGTAGGCAAAGCCAAAAAGACTACTCACCACCCTAGAAAACATAAGTGGTAAGAAACATAAGGGTAATGCTGACCAATGCCAGATGTGTAAACTGCAATATGCATGCCCCTGAGGCACTTCGCAGTATGGAGAACATCGATGTCTGTGCAGTGACAGAAGCCTGCTGCAAGCCTACTGATAGCACACCAGCACTACCAGGTTATACCACATATCATGCGTTATGGCCCCAACACCTGGACCAAAACATCAAAGGAGGGGGAGTATCCATATGCAGCACAGACACCCATACGGCCAGGTAACTGACAATGCACAAAGCAGCGCAGACCACCCATGTGCACCTAAGTGTAGTCAAAACTGCTGTACAGTCTGTAGCATGCGACAGACCACACTCTCACACACAAGAACTCCACCCAGACATCCTGAAGACACTGGACAGTATGAATGTCCCACCAAATACCAGACAAGGTACTCACAAATTACCACATAGGTGGTAAACCATTATGTATGCAAGGAGTAATCAGGGACCTAGGGACACAAGTCGACAGTAATCTGTCATGTGACACTCACAATGCCAATGTGGCTAGGAAGATTGTCGATATTGGACACCGTATCATGAATGGATTCACATCTACATCAACAGAGGTCACTGTGCCCCTGTACTGTTCCCTTATCAGACCCATAATCTAGTACAATGACTCATATGGGATGTACCGTACGTGACACTTGCGCGGTTTGGAAGACCTCAAAGGTACCCCGCCAAGAGGATAAAGGGTGTCAAATATATGTCATATGCTGCCTGGCTGTAGACACCCCGCTGAATGCAGTCACAGACTGCCTACACAGAGGCATTGTATGTCTGTTCTACAAGGCCATGTCCAACACAGGAGTAATGGACATGCTCCACCACAGGAAATCAAAGCCATTGGAGCTGTGAGAGTGACAGATATCAGCCTCAACACATAATGAAATAGGATGTGCTGGAGGGACAGATACATAACCCAGAGGCTCCCCACACTCAGAAACAGGATCCCAATCCATGTTAGGCAGAGCCCCTCACTGACACCCCTCAACAGGAATACTGCCAAGTGGATGGATGATCGTACATGTACACTGGGGGTCTTCACTGTGTCACGACCATACAGAGGCACAGTAAAGAAAATCATAAATGGCCATAATAGTCACATAGCAAGGGGTGGCAAAAGACACACACACTCTGGCTTGGCTTACTAATGCCCTAGGGTGGATAGCCTAGTATGAACCCATGAACCTATGAAGATACAAATTGTACAGGACACTAAGGATAATCACAAGGCTTACTTAACTGATGGTAGGAACCATGTTGGGAATCCACAGATATGCTCCGAATCACACAGATATTACAAACAACATACCAAACACACACACATATTGCCAACATACAACCTGACAGGTGCAGTGCAACCCCCAGAATGCAAAATATCTATCCCAACAGACTGCTGGTCCCTGACATTGCAGATGCTGAGGTAACAGCCATCATCTGCAAAGCAAAACACACAGCAGCAAAGGTATGTGATGGTGTCCTGGGCTGAGGCCAACATGGACTCCAAGAATAATGGAATGCAAATCACACTACTGCCCAATGTCAGCCTTACCACAGGATATGTACCCAAAGAGCAGTGTACAACAACAGTGGTCCCTCACAACAAAGGTGTTGCCTGAATGGATACTGCAAACTACCACCCCAGGATCCTGACAAGCTTGGTCTGCACAGCTATGGAAAGGATCAGTATGTACCGCAGACATAAAGCTATCGTGGACCTACTGATACCGGACCCTACACAGTGTGGCTGTCATAACTGCAGATCCTGCCCTAAACATGTTTGACCCATTAGAAACAGTCATTAAGGTCATTGATGAGGGCAATGTGGTCCACACAGCGTAGCTGGACCATGCATATGCTTCCAGACAATACCCTACGAGTTCAGTATGGATATGTTCACCAGCTTAAATATATACCCCTATGTCAGTAGAGGGGTTGCAAACCAGACCAAGGACAGAACTGACATGGTCAGACATGCTGCATCCATGTCAGACTACAAAGCAGATATGAGTGGCATCCCACAAGGCTTGGTCCTGGGAACCCCCCATTCCGTATATATGTCCCATAGGTATAGGCCAACATGGAAGGACTGTGACTGAACATGTATGCAGAGGAATACAAACAGCCCACCATATCCGACCCCCAGCTGACACAAGCAACCCACAAAAGGGCCACCTAGAAACAGACAACTGGAGCCATAGCCATGTCAGCAAGCTAATTGCAGAACTGTGTATAGACAACCACCGTGGATATACAGTAAGTGCCCACAAATTACCACACATGTGTTAACCCATTACATACCTAACATGTAACGAGAGACCTGGGGACACAAGGTGATAGATATCCTGCACTGGACAAACATGTGGCTGTAGTGTTTGCAGAAACATACCATATACCCACCCAATCATTAAGGTTGTCAGATGTAGATAAGGGGAGGTCACTGTGGCTCTGCAGTCATCCTTCATCAGCGTCACAATTTACTACAATAGCCCCTGTGGGATATACCTCAGCAGACACCTCCATCAACTGTAAAGTCCACAACAGTACCCCACCAGGAGTAGCAAAGAGCATGAACAGATGCCATGTGTTGCCTGAGTAAACAAACTGCAGCTCCACACACTGCCATACTGCCCAGCCAGAGGCATGCTGTGCCTGATGTATGAAGCCATGTCCAAGCTGGAATCAATGAACATGCTGCACCTTGTACAATCTGAATGGCAGTGAGCTATGCACATGAGAAACCTGAACCCCAGCACTGACATACATAGGACAAGCTGTACAGAATGATCCATAACACATAAGGCACCCCCACTCTTGAGTAAACTCCCGGTACAGATTAGCCAGAGAGTCACCTATTGACACCCCTCAAGAGGAATCCCGATGAGTGGATGGGAGATGGTAGGTTAACTCTGGGTATCACTGTTATGTCAGAGGTAGATGGAGGCACAGGATACTAACCATGACATATGTCATGGCAAACTCCAGTTACAATGTGTGTCGAAGGACAAACACACCCTGTGACTAGCATCAGAAATGGCCTAGGGAACATCGCTAGTGTTTGCCAATGCCCACCTATGTTGTGGAATACACTACCAATGTTGGACGAGCCTGGTGTAGGTAGTCCATATCTGAACATAATGCAACATGGTCATATGTGCACAATTGGCCCCTACACAGTCTGTTGTGCTCACTATGAAGATGTCAAGCAGTGATAGGACTAAAGCCCAGGATACTGTCCACCACAGTGAAAGTACTGAACCAGTACACTATACAGTACTACAGTGTTAGGTCATTATGAAAGGATGTTGACAACTGTATGCAAAGTATCCCATACAATCCCTGCAGGCACAGTATAATCCCTGTTGTGGCAGACACGAAGCAGTTGGCCAGTTAGTACACAACATGACACCCAACACACAACCATAAATGTGAGATATTGTTGAAGTTCACACACACCCAAATATGTTGTGGACTTCAGAGTGCAACATATGGAAAGCTCACACTGGGCATGCTCGCACACTTTGATAAATGAGGCATATATCAGACAACATGCCATGGAAAGGCTGAAATGGGCATGCTCACACACTTAGGCCATATCTCCGTTTAGCAGTTGGCCACACATATCTGGTATTTGTACGTGTCATTCCAGGAACCAACCACAACACAGCATCCTGCCCAGTGCACACAGTAAATGACTACAGAGACATAAGTGATATAGTGGATCACCCTCATATTCAAACATCTTCCACAGATACACAAGTTGTTCATAGGAACAGGGAATGCTATGGCAATCAAGACCTGCAAACAGTAGAACAGCACAACAAATATTGTGCATCTGACAATTGAACATATGGGTGTAGAGGTCAATACTAGGCTTGTGTGCTTGGCATCTGCATCCCCAGTACAGTAGGCTACTGTGCCACTGTAAAGTAGGTCACATAAGGCAACGTGTGAGGCTAGTGAGCTGTGCCTCTGTCAAGCAGGGCCACAGTGGAGATCCCAGGGTTTGAATGTGCTAAGCCACAGCCATGTTGTTGGTGTGTGCTGGAAGAGGGTTGCTGAGGACCTCTAACAGTAAGTGGCCGTCAATAACAGACTGAGGGGAGCCCTATCTGCATTGTCTGGACAATTCCACTGTCAACACTGTGTTGTAATGATTATGTGGGAATGAAGTGTCATGCTGGAACTGTTGACAGATGTCCTCCCTCTGTGGGCTACAGCGCTGCAATGTATTAGCTCACTCTGTCTGTTGTACTGCTCATATATGGCTGGTGTACACCTGACAGGTATCTTGTTGTGGAGCAGTCATGGGTATATGTGGGATAGCATGATCAATGCAAACCTTACACATGCTCATAGAATGCAATTGTCAAGAATTATGCAGAGTTGCCAGTATAGTCCCCCAGCATGGGTCCTTTGAAGTCGTCCACCCCAGTCTTCACAAGTGTAGAGTCTGCTTGTGCTAAACACAGTTTGTGTGCAGTGACAACCTTGCCTGGGGCTGGGGATGGGATATGGATGTCCAGGGAAAGGTGGGTATGGTCACATATCAACAATGGTGGCCTACCTCTGGTGTGGAACAGTGAGTACCCATGTTGCAGATGGACAGGTACAATATGTATTCCCCCATGTGGCTGTGGTGTGTGGTTCTGCCATAGCACATGGACCCACAACTTGTAGTGGCTGTAGGATAAAGTGGTAGAGGCCTGAGTAGTTCCCACACACAATATGCCTGTACCTGATGTTAACAACTGGAATGGTGTATGTGAACACCTGCATATCCCGGCACTGTTCCCAGGGAAGCTAAGTGTGTGTCCTGGATGTGGGAGTGTTCTGGACTAGTTGTGTTGTGTGTTACAGGTCCTGTGGTCACGAAGCATGGTATAGAACATAACCTGCCAGTGCGATGTGCATATCTGACCCTGATGTAGGTGGCTGCAAATGCATATATATGCTATCCCCCACCTGACAGGTAGTACTAGATGTACATACCTCTGTAGAAATAAAGATGTCAGCACCCTATAAATACTGCAGGTGCAGACCAGATGCCCAGTAATTCGGTTAGCGCTCTGCTAATGCGTCTCCCTCAAGTGTCATAATATAGGTAGGTAGGAGTTCGAACCATGCAATTGCTCAGTGTGTGTGTGTGTGTGTGTGTGTGTGTGTGTGTGTGTGTTGGTGAGGGGGGTTGATGTGTGTGCAAGTCTGTGTGAGGGAGATGTCCCTTTTGGCAACTGTGAAAGTACTCTACAGGATGCACATTCCCCTATCTAAGCACGGATGATGTCAGCACCCTATAAGTACAGCAGGAGAAGGAAACCTCCCAGTAATTCGAATAGCGTGCTCCGCTAATGTGTCTGTTACGAGTGTCATAACATAGTTAGGTAGGGGTTTGAATCTTGCAACTGCCCAGTGTGTGTGGAGGGGGGTTCGTGTGTGTGCAAGTCTGTGTGAGGGAGATGTCCCTTTTGGCAACTGTGAAAGCACTCTACAGGATGCACATTCCCCTATCTAAGCACGGATGATGTCAGCACCCTATAAGTAAAGCAGGAGAAGGGAAACCTCCCAGTAATTCGAATAGCGCTCTGCTAATGCGTCTGTCATGAATGTCATAACATAGTTAGGTAGGGGTTTGAATCCTGCAACTGCCCAGTGTGTGTGGAGGGGGGTTCATGTCTGTGTGAGGGAGATGTATCTTTTGGCAACTGTGAAAGCACTCTACAGGATGCACATTCCCCTATCTAAGCACGGATGATGTCAGCACCCTATAAGTACAGCAGGAGAAGGGAAACCTCCCAGTAATTCGAATAGCGTGCTCTGCTAAAGCGTTTGTCACAAGTGTCATAACATAGTTAAGTAGGGGTTTGAATCCTGCAACTGCCCAGTGTGTGTGGAGGGGGGTTCGTGTGTGTGCAAGTCTGTGTGAGGGAGATGTCTCTTTTGGCAACTGTGGAAGCACTCTGCAGGATGCACATTCCCCTATCTAAGCACGGATGATGTCAGCACCCTATAAGTACAGCGGAGAAGGGAAACTTCTCAGTAATTCGAATAACGCACTCTGCTACTGCGTCTCTCTCAAGTGTCATAACATAGTTAGGTAGGAATTTGAAACCTGCAAATGGCAAGTGTGTGTTTGGATGTGGGGAATTTGTGTGTGATCAATTCTGTATAAAAGACATGTGCTTTTTTGCAATCAGGAGATCACACTACATGATGCACATTACCCTTTCCAAACACTGATGATGTCAGCACCCTATAAGTACAGCCAGAGAAGAGGAACCTCCTAGTAATCCAAATAGTGCGCTAATCGTCTCTCACGTGTCGTGACATAGTTAGGTAGGGGTATAAATCCTGCAAATGGCAAGTGTGTGTGGGTAGTAGGGTGTGTGTAAATGCAAGTGTGAGAGAACAGATCCTTTTGGCAAATACTACAATACAGCAGATGCTGCATATTCCCCCAGTAAACACAGGGGATGTCACCACACTATCAGCACAGCCAAACAGGGCTAGTTGGCCAGTAATGCCAATAGTGCGCTCTGCTACTGGGTCTATTACCATTGTCAGAGTACAGATAGGTATGTTTTGGAAACCCACAACTGCCACGTGTGGTTGTGTCACACATTATGACCTTGTGTGGGTCTTTGTGCATAACAATGCATGCCATTGCCTAAACCAGCAATGGCAATGCACACATGATGTATGTGTGTGACACATACACATAAATACCTGTGACCTGCAGTAGTTACCATGTCTGACACATGCCTCGAGCGGATAAATGGTATTTGCAATGCATAACAATATGACTGTGTCTTACTGTGCAGGGGCCGCACGTGGTATGTGTCTATACAGTGTGGGTGTATATGGTAAAATACCTACAGCAGGGGATACACATCTGGTCTGGGCCATATAGTCTACATGTAGTCGATGTACAGGTGCTGCATGTTCCCACCTGTTGTGGGAGTGGTAACATGTTATTTCACTGCAATTCAGTGACCACATGCTGGGAACCCTTCAACTAGTGTGTTGTAGCTACAGTAATGCTCACGCACAATGTTTGGCTGGATGCAGTCCAGCCATATAAAGACAGTTCTTGAGACTGTCATATTGCCAGTGTTGTTATGGAGGATAGGTGGGTTTCCTGTGTATGGGAAGGTTGTGTGTGCCAGGCTATGAATCAGAAGGCAGTCCGACACACTGTTAGCTGCACATGAATAGGCCCTGATGCTTTGTGCTGTGCCAACAACCTGGAGGTGTGTGTATCTGTGGTGCCTTGGGATACCATCCCCCTGTCCATGTGTGTTACATGTGTAGGGGACGACAGGCATGGTATGAGGTATAACCTGACAGTGATGGGTTGCACCTGTGAGCTGTGAATCAGGACTCTGGTACTGCACAGACATTGCAGTTCACTGTGCTGAGGACAGTGTCCACTGCATGCATCTTGCGGTGTACACAGCTGGTGTTGTGTAGCATCACTGTTAGTGTCCTATCCTGTGTGATACCCGTGGAGGTGGCTATGTAATCCGTGTCCTGCAGCATAAGGCAGTATGTGTGTATCAAGGGGCTTCGCCAATATACATTGGCCCATGGGTGTCACGTGCAAGCTGCCCCTCGCAAATGATTGTGGCTTCCCTAGCATGTAAGCACACGTTGACAGCCAGTGGATACCCTATGAATGACATTGGAGATTGAGCAGAATGTAGACATAGAACACCCTTCCTACATATAGTGGTAGCATACCCGGTGAGGGTATGATGGCAACCAAGATCAGGCTCATACTGGCCCGTGCCACATGCGGAGAGATCCCTTCTATGTTCCCTATCATGTAGTCCAGGGAGGTATGTCTCAGGTCATCCATAGTGGCATGGTCAATGACTGAGTCATATGTGTCCATGCCTCTGACTGACCTGTATGCATGTGTTTTGTGGTGGACCATAGTGCCCCACAGGCATATCACTGTGACCTTCACCATGTACAGCCTGTTGAGCGGGACCCCACTGCAGTGGCCAAGAGAGGTACCTGACACAGCTGTAGCAGGTGTGTTGTGTAGCCCTACAGGCTGTGAGTGTGTGGCACACGGGATGTGTGTGCCATGTGTGGCATGTGCTCTGTTCTGACGTAACGTATGCTTGTGTGCCAGCTGCGGAGGTGTGTGATGCTCAGGCAGGATGCTATTCTGAGTCTCCAAGTATGCCCCAGTGTGTTCAGATTGCTGTCAGTGCGGGTCTATGTCTGACTGGTATTGTAGTCACTGTAGTATGTCATGCCACCTGACAGGGTATGGCATTACTGGGTTCAGAGTGCTCAGTCCACAGATTGGCTATTTGGTGGCATCCCACACATGTGTTGTACGTTCCTAGCCAGGGGTGATGGTTGACTGCATACATGTGGCAGCTGTGACATTGCCACATGACTCACATAAACCACAACTGGACCATAGATGTGATTCACAGGTTACCTTTGCACATGCTACCCTAGAAGTGTGATTGCCATGGTGATTACCAACACATAGGGCCAATGGGGAACAACATACTGAAGGTGTGTATGTGTGGGTGTACTGCTACTAATTTCATAGCACTGGCATATATGACTGCACACGTGGGTAAATGCCAGGTAAGACATGTGCAATGTGTCACAGGCAACGTACATGCGAACAGGACAAACAGTGACGTTCTGTCATGTGTAAACCTGATGTACGTATCGTACACTATGCAGATGTCACTAGGAGTCTACAGAAGCACTGTAACTCTGCATTGCAGGTGGAAGCAGTGTTCCAGGGAACCCCAAGCGAACATGCATGCAAACAAAGCTACAGTAAGCAGGGCTGGAAGTAGTCCATTGTACAACAAAGAAGGGTAACACTAACAGTAGGTTACAGTGCAAATATGTGGGCACTATCAACATGTACCCAGGAATGCACAGCGCAGATGCCCATGGTAGAACTGATATTATGTCATAGTTAATTGTGATTTGGATTACATTGGTACTGCACACATATCAACATGCGCAAACATCCACATTGCATAGTCATTGTGGGCAACTTGCCACCATTACTGTACATGTCCATCATTGCGTATCACTACTTGCATTAGCTTTCCCCCTGTGCTACCCATGTATGTGGCTATCTGTTGACATCCTTACCACCGGTATGCAATAATGTGCAGCTGTTACACTTTGGTATGTACTATGGGTGCAGATAACAATTCAGGACAGTCATACGGTTACTGCATCAGGCATGCTGGGATATACACACAGTCATATCAGCACACTGTACTGTTACCAACATGATACTACTAATACACTTTTATGTAGTCACACTGTGCATCAGCAACGTGTTTACCTGTTCCTGCACTGATGTTGGAGATTGCAGGAGGTGGCACAGTTTCATCATATGCACAGGGTGTGAATTAGGTATGCCTGAGTCTGCCACTGATACCACCAATTGACATGTGTGTGTATGTGTGTTGGTGAGGGACAGCAGTACAGGGTGGGGCACTGTTGGTGCAGTGTGTGCATGTATGTGGTAGCCCTAGGTGTTAACATTTTGCATGTGTGTATGCACGCACACAGTTCCACCTCATGGCTGCCATATACAGGGGTTTGTGGGCAGCCACATACTGCACCTGGCAGGTCATACAGATCAGTGTCTGTGGGCACGGACACGGTACCTGTGCCTGGCAGGGGTGCTACGGACCGTATCCGGTACTAAGCCAGACTGGGTACTGTCATCAGAAGTGGGAGTGTGTTGACTGGACACAGGTCCCTGTTGGGACAGTCCAGAGCCACGTGCATGTGGTCTCCTGGGGTGTTCTGATGACAGCACAGACCCAGCATTGCTGGGGCTGCTGCTGGCACTATGGGGGCGTGCACGGGCCTGTTGTCATCTGCGCCGATTGCCAGCTGCTGCTGTTGCTGGCATACAGCCACGTCGACGCCGCAACCACCCACCATTGCCCTGGCTCATGGACATGTGGTTGTGGAACTGCTGTAATATGTCCCCACAACATCTGTCTATGACATCGGTGAAATTACTGATAGCATCCGCGATGTCACGCATACTGTCAGTCATGGCTGTGCGACATGCTCTCAGCTCCCTCAGACCCTGTCTGGTGTACCTTTCCATACACGACTGTGCCTGCATGACAGCCCGAAACATAGCTGAGGTTGACAGACCTCTTTGGGCATGTCTGCCAGAGGCAGTACGCCCACAGATGCACCCACGAGAACCCATGGGCAACTGTCTGTGTGGTACCATCGCAGGACCCTGCCCATGGCTGCTGTGTGGGGAAGCATGTGCCACAGATACCACATTACCCTGGTCAATGCCCACTGTATCCTGTCCATCACCTAGGGACAATGGTGACATAGGATGTACTGGTAGGATGACTGTGCGCAATGATGGGGTTGACAGCTGTGTACTGTCAATTGGCTGACCAATGGCGGACCCTGACACACCTTCCTGTGCCATTACACAGATATCATCATTACCAGTACCTGTGGCACCAGATTCAGGTTCCCTGCTGCAGGACACCAGAGCAGCACCAGAACCTGTGGGAGGAAGACAGGAAACACAGTTTACAGTGTCCAC
Organism: Protopterus annectens; assembly: GCF_019279795.1. Taxonomy (NCBI): domain Eukaryota; kingdom Metazoa; phylum Chordata; order Ceratodontiformes; family Protopteridae; genus Protopterus; species Protopterus annectens. Next base: position 836,564,642 of record NC_056731.1, read on the forward strand.
ACAATGTTACCAGTGATGCACACATGCACACATGCACACGTGGACACATGCACACATGCACACATGGACACAGGCAAACATGCACGCATGCACACATGCACACGTGGACACATGCACATGTGGACACGTGGACACATGCACACATGCACATGTGGACACATGCACACATGCACACGTGGACACAGGCACACATGCACACATGCACACATGCACACGTGGACACAGGCACACATGCACACATGCACACGTGGACACAGGCACACCTGCACACATGCACACATGCACACCCCGCAGTATACACACAGAGCACTACTGAGTTGCACTAGTATTACTAGCACTATCAGGACTATTACAGGTATTGTTAAACACACTCACCAGCATGGATGGCCTGCCTTGCTGTAACACCGGAGGGACCTGCAGAAATGAGGAGATTAATGTCAGTGGGCACAACTGTGCCATTGATACTGCATATGATACAGTGCAGTAGTACACCAGTTGCCTTTCACACGTCAGCTGCTGATATTGCCAATATCACACCTGCACAATTACATACTATGTTGACAGCTACATACCATGGACACACCTTACACATGCATAAACTAACAGTGTACAGAACAGTCAAGTGTACATATGGCTTATTACCTGCATGCTCCATGTCGTGCTGCTGTGTGGATCCAGCCTCCATCATGATGCAGGTGTATTGCTGTTGCTGTTCGGGGCTGGAGCCACAACACTTAGGAGTAGCCCCTCCAGTCTGGTGAGGGGGATGTGTGGCCACCCACCTCCTGTGGCAACCTGTTGCCTGTGGATATCCGGCGACGCTGATGGACATTTCTGATTAAATCACTGGAGTGATGTCGCACCTGCTCATATGTCCTATTATGCGTGCCAATGTCATTTACCCTACGGACAAGGTCTTGCCACAGTGCAGCCCTCTCCTGCTGATTCTGGCTGGTGCGGGAAAACAGTATGTCATAATTCCGCACCAGGCTCTGGTGTATCTCCTCATCTTCCGCTGCTGAGTAGGCGGGATTACGCTGACGTGCCATCTCCCTGGAAGAGAACACAAACAGGATATCAGCAGACTATGTCAGCAATATATGGCACACCTACTATACATGATACTCAACTGTAGTGATATACTACTACTCCCATATGTAGCATGTGTGTGCCTCTTGGTGGATACACAAGTACATGGCCAGATATCAGTGCTCAGCCAACACCTGTGCAACAATACCTGCCACATTCCATACAACATAGTAACATGCCCCATCGGTCAGCACACTGCGACAGGTCCAATGCACAACCTCACTCTGGGGGTTCATACCAAGGTACTGTATGTGGAATGCCATCCACTAGTGTGATCTGGACACAAGTTACTCGGCCTGGATATACATATCCCACCACCACCACCAGCACAGGAGACTACTTTGATATGTATGTGATTAAACAGTTATTCACTTGTTGGGACTGAGATGGTATCCATGCAGCCCACTGGGCCAGTGGAAGCCACAACCCCCACTGCTGACCCCTTTGCGAATGCTTCCCACGGACATCCCACAGATTGCATGGAACATGCACACACATTTCTAACCCAAACCCTATGCACAAAGGTTAGGCATCCTGTCCGGTGGACCCCAGCCAAAGGCAGATTGTATAACAATAGAAGGAGGCTACTGCAGGACAGAGCAGATTCACATTAAGGGAAGGCATCTGTGGTCAGCACTGGTAATACGCTACGGTCTCTCATAACAACATCCACGGCCTACTCTGGGGGGAAATGGCCACAAACACTATAGATAACCACAAGGCCTTCTTCAGTTATGTTACACATATGGACCAAATGCCTCAGATATGCTCTGAGTTAATACACACCTACTTAACATTCACCGAACACACAGATATTGGCAACATTCTTGCAGACAGGTTCAGTGCACATATCCCCCCTCCTTCTCCCCCACAAGTAGAAATACTTATCACAGCTGAATGTAACCTCCCTATCATCTCACATGTCCAGGTGAGGGCCGCCCTCAGCAAAGCAGAACACACAGCATCACTGTGACCTGATGGTAACCCTGGATGTGTGCTACGTGCATTCCAAGAGGACATACAACCGCATATAAGACTGATATTTAACCTTGGCCGTACTACAGGATATGTACCTGAACACTGGCATACAGCAACAATGGTCCCACTCCACTAAGGAGGCACCTCTACTGACCCTGGGAACTACCGCACCATAAGCTTAACCAGCCTGGTCTGCTAAGCTATGGAATTATTCAGTATGGGACGCATATACAGCGATATTGGGTACCTGCAGACACTTGTTCCCGGCCAGTTTGCCTTTGTGATGGGCTGATCCTACCTTTTGAACCTGGTTGACCTTTCAAAACAGTCACTACAGCCATTGATGAGGGCAACGCAATCCATACAGCCTACCTGGACTTGCCTAAGGCCTTCAATACAGTACTCCACTCAGGCATCATAGACAAGCTCATTAGCTTACATGTTACTACATATGTCACATGATGGGTTGCACACTGGTTGACATACAGAATCCATAATATCGATATTGTAGGAGCCATGTCAGACTCAATGCCAGTCACATGTGGTATCCCACAGGCCTCTGTCCTAGGACCCCTCTTGTTTGGCATTTATTTATCAGATGTAGAAGCGAACATGTGCGGGTTGTGGATGACAAAGTTCCCAGATGACTGCTAACTAAGCGCCATAGTCGTTACACCAGCTGACACACACATCCTACAGACGGGCCTCACTGCAACAGAAAACTGCTGCCAGGATCATGGCCTAACACTGACTGACATGTAATGTATAGTCATCCCCTTTTGGTGGAACTACGTGCACACAACATATCACATGGACATACCTATAGATACAGACCTATGACACATTTGGAGGGTTCACAGTAGGCAGACTATTAACCTGCTACTTTACATTACCTGTGTTTGTTGCAGCTGGTTGCATTGCCACTACTTCTGCTTCCTGCTGCTGCTGGCACAGCTTGCTACTGTCACTGCTGACAGCTTAGACTCAGTGTGTGTACCGTGTGTTGTTGTTTTTTTTTTTTTCTCACTCTCTGTCTCTGTCTCTGTCTGTCTCTCTCTCTCTCTCTCTCTCTGTCTGCCTCCAGACAGTGCAATGAACGTATTGCATGTGTGGAGTGTGAGTACAGGATGCTTTTGTAGGTATCTGCATAAGTCCATGTGATGGCCTCTGCACCAATTGTAAGCCAGCATTTGCTAATTGCATGCAGCCAGTTGTGTACTGATTGCAGTTCTCACTGTGATTTCAGGACAGTGCTATAAAAGGGTATGTGAGATAGGCATTGCCCTTTCAGATTGTAAGGGCGGGGACCATTCTGGTATGCTGTGGACACTGTTCTGTGAGTGTAAAGGTTAGTATCTCTCTCATGATTCAGGCTGTGTTGTAGATTCATATTTCTCCATTCCTCTCTCCTGTTTCCTGTAGTAAGTGTGTATGCACAATGACACCTACTATATATATTTATATATATATATATATATATATATATATACATATATATATATATATATATATGTAAATATACATGCATTTATATATGTACATTAACTGACATTATTACCTACTAGCTACTAACTAGCATGGCTGTTTCTGTTCACACACTACTATTATGGAAATCCACTAGTTTTGACAGTAATTCTAAATGACATGCTTTGTGTACTACACATCCTATATTCCCTTTACATTCATTCGTACTATTACATGATATATTTATTTTAGCACAATGTTCTTGTATAAGAGTCAGTGCTTAGTGGTAGGTCATGCAGACCACTGTTTCCAAGGTCCTGGGTTTGGGACTGACAGTGGGATTTTATTTTGCTTTTGAACTGACTACAGGACCTGTCAATCAGAGTGACTAAGGCACTTTTAAGCAGTTGTAACCAGGTTAGCGCTGGTTTGCGCGGAGCTCACACATGCGCACTGGCGTTCAGCTCTGCGCACACACCCGCTTACAACCGCTTAACACCGCTTACTCCGGCGCACACCAGCTATTTTATTTGAAAGAAATGAAAATGGGGAGACAGGAAAGTGGTGAAAAAGGGGTCACAAAGAGGGTAAGACAGTAGGGAAACAAGCTTGGGATTTGCAGGAGGGATGTAGGTAAGGCCCATAGCTGCCCATTTCTTCATCAGCAACAGCTGTGCATATGTATGTAATTTGGTGTGACATTTGAAACCTTCCACCCCTGAGAGAGGTGTCAGGACAACAATAATACTTGTACAGCCAATTGTAATTGATAGTTTCCATGTCCAGCAGACATGTGTGCAGAATGGGCAGCTATGTATGGGGCGTAATTTTTTTGTGGGTACAGAGTGCCCTTTTTTTTTTTTCAGGTGAGAGTGGTATGTCAGGTGAAGGAAGTCGGTATAGCTGGGGAGATAGGTTGGGTAGGTCAACAGACAAGACAAACAAGGTGCATACAGGGGCGGTGTATGACACGTGTGGGGGGGGTTACATAATTGACGGGGACGGATGTTTGGATATCCAGAGCCCATGAGCCCACAGATGGCAACAGTGGAACTGATATCCCCACCCATGGGCAGTTGCCACTGTTCCTTCACTGCCCAGGACGGGGCTGTGCTGGGGGCTGTGTAGGCCGGGCAACAGGCATGCCCATAAGTTGTGCCACCTGTGCCTCAAGCTGGCATAGGGGCCCAAGAACAGAGTCCTGGATCTCCCTACTCACCACAGTCCGGATGCTATGGAGGGTGAGTGGTGGTTCTCCTCCGGCCACACTTGCAGAGGGGGGATGAGCTCCATTCCCTGCAGCGCTTCCACCCGCAGGTGGCACAGGGCCACCGTAGGAGGTTCCAGACTGGGCACTAGTGCCAGGTGCACTCGCCAGCTGAGGTGGGAGAGGTGGGTCCGCTGGAACCCGCCTTCCCTGTCATCCTATGTTTTGCATTATGTCATGACAGTTTGGGTTAGTAACATATAATACCATTCACAATTAGTTGTAACAGCATGCATTAGTATTCCCATTAACCAAACACCCAGATATTCACACCATTGAACAGCGAGCATAACACATGCATAATTTGAACAGCAATACACTGTCCAAAAACATGCAGGGTTGATTGATGGCAACAAGCCATCAGGTTTGGATGTATGAACAGGGCAGATGCATCGACATACATGCAAATATTTATGACCCAACAGGACAAATGTCCAGGGGTGTTAATTGTGATTGCACATACCATTTTCACGTGGAATGGGTTATATGTGGTTATAGGGTGGGGTGAAGAAAATAATATTAACACCTTCGAATACCAATACATATGCTGTACATTTCTAATAGCTGCACATATATACACACTACTGTTCTAACTACAGTTTCCTATATGATAACTACTTCAATTTGGTGATAGGACTGTTACTGCTACATCAATATACATTTTATTGTTCTTCATACACATTCATATCTGGCTTTGTTCAGCTACATCATCCTGCTACATTTGCTTTATATAGCTATAGACAACTGTGGATGTTTGGTATGTCAGACAATCATACTATCTGCATATTGCAGACTGAGAGCAACATATCCAGATTTTGGGATACACATTCCAGCTGCAGCAACACTTTGAACAGATTTTGCTGTTTGGTTTTGCTTCTCACATGCATTTCATTCTGTACTGACTGCAGTATACTTTATTCAGGGTTATTACTACTTTATTGGTGGATTCATAACACTTTCTCACACTCTCTCACTTGTTTTCATTTTACTATTCAGGATGGTACTTACTTCTAGGCTTTATTGACATGTTTTACCTGTAGTTATTACAATCCTTTCCAGCAGTCTCACTTCTGTCATGTTTCAGTATTTCAACAGGGGTATATTTCACACATGTGATTTGCTCATCTTCTGCAGCTGTACTTTTCAGCCTGCTGCAGGTTGTGTACTATTATATTACAGGTGGGGCATCTTTATTTCAGACTTTATTTCAGACATTTTCATTTTTCTGTTTGGATTACAGACTGCAACACACTTTTGTAATCAAGCAATACTTGAAAACACTCTTACACTGTTACTTGCACATTCTATTACTTAGTAACTACACTGCACTCTTTTGCTAACTGTCATACTTTTATATTTCTTTACAGTTACTGGGAGAGGATTACTGACCTGCCTGGTGGCGCAACCGCACCAGCCTATCACCATAGGCTCTGCGGTTCGCAGAACGGACACCTGCAGCTGTAATATAAATGAAGTAATATTGGAATACACATCTCCATAATATCAGCTAGTTTAATTTCTTACATACATAATTAAATGTAACTTACTCAGTAGTGGGGCATTGGGCATTTGCCGGGCCTCCTGGATCCAAAGGTTCAATTGGTCCTGCTTGCATCTCTTCAGGTCCGCATGGTGGTGACGAACCTGCTCACCAGTCCTTGGAATCCCTGTGGCACTGGTGAGATCATGAGCCAACCGGTCCCACGCCTCAGCCCTATATGCTCCCCGCAGGACCTGGCCCTGCATGAGTTGGGCCTCATGATTGTGGACTAGGAGCCAGACCATGTATCTGGACTCCTCAACGCCCCACCTCTGTGCTTGAAAGCAACTACCCTCACCTTCTCCTGTCATTCTGGCTGCAAGTCAGTTCTACAATCGTTTATGCTGTGTATTCCCGCCTATGGGGCTTATATATGCTGTTTTTCCCGCACATATCTGTGATTGGCCATTTTGGAATTGTATCAACTTCACAAAACCTGCTTTGTCATGCTCCACTTTGTATTCATTCCTATATATTTGCTATTACTGCATTTCTAGGTACTGCTGTCATGGCTTAGTGGTTCAGTACCTTGACTATGGTGCATAGTATCCTGGGTTCAAACCTGGCCACTGCTTTTTATTTTTTATGACTGTCTAGACAGGCTGAGGGGTGTGTCTGTGTAAAGGCAGTTTTGATACGGCTTGCTCAACGTTGCCCGTTGGTTAGCTTGTTTGCGCGGTGCGCAGCTCCGCGCAAACGGGGTACGCTGGTTTATGCCTCATTTGGCTATCAACACGCATATTACGCTCAGCTCAGCTAGGAGCACACAGTTTCAGCGTGTTAAACCACTGCTCACCTACGGGCACTCATTTTGCACCTGTTAAACCACTGCTCACCTACGGGCACTCATTTTCCACCTGTTAAACCACTGCTCACCTACGGGCAGATGCACTCACCTTGTTAAACTGTAGCTCAGTTATAGGCACATCTGCATCTTTTATTATTTTATCTCACATTTCTTCAAAATAAATGGACTATTTCATTACATTTTACATGAACTATGATTTTATATGTGTACATGTTTGTCAGGGACTTGTTTCGTGCTTATTTTACTAAAAATAAAAATTGGTGTTGTGGGGGCTCGAACCATGAATGCTTGCTCTTCAGCTGACGTCTCTACCGCTACGCTATTGATTTTTGGCTTACTTTGCATATTTAGTTCTTATATCCTTTTCCACTGACTGCTAACTGTGGCTAAGCTATGGGCACGCCCGCGCAAACGAGCGCACTTATGGGCAAACATCTTTACGATTTAAAAAAAATATATAACATGTTAATTTATATATTTTATGTTCATAGTCTGTGGGGGCATGTGTTGTGTTGTGTTTATTCACATTTCCATGGCCTCTGTCGTGGGTGTTTACTTTGGTCAATTTTACTCTTCTGGGGACGTGTCCGCTTGCAGGGCTCGGCCTACGGACACGCCCCCTACTGTCTTCCACGGACCGTGTTAGCCTTCGGTGTAATTCAGCATGCCCTCATGCATATGCATGACATGCTGATGTCACACTGTTTAACTGAAGCCTCCGTGTAAGCCTTGTATCTCTTACACTGAGGCTTCGTGAATCCTGCCCACTGTTTTTCTGGTTCAGGGTTTTGTTTTTTGGCCATTGTATGTTTCTCTGTGCACTCAAGCTTGTAGTTCCTGCTCTCTCACTCTCTCTCTCATATATATATATATATATATATATATATATATATATATATCTACCTACACATACAGAGTCATACCACTTGAATTTTAATGTATGTACAATTTTATACTACTTTTCTTTTAATAAACTAATTATTTAATACTGTTTAGACTGAAAGACTTGGAAACAAGTCAGATTTTACAAGCCATTTTTGTAGTATCCATTTTATCTGACGTGCATTAAACTGGATATGTTATAAGTCCTCAGGTGCTATTTGCTTATGACACACTCGTCATTTGCTCTGAAAGGCAAGTGCCCAAACTTCCATTAGTCCAGTCTTAGTTAATTACTTAGCCCCTCCAGCATAAACCCTGTTAAACAGTGGAGCTGTAACAGAACTTTAACTCTAACCCAAAATTTCACACCCATTCTCTAACCGGTTCTACTGTTAAATGTAAACAATCCAAAATACCAAAAAAATATTGCCTGAAACACAAAACAGTGAAAAAATTAACTTTAAGCATTTTTTTGGGGGGCAACTCCAAGGTCATACCAGGTCAAAGAAAGGAGGAATCGCCTAAATGAAGTGAATTGTTGCCAGCTCATACTTAGAAATCTTATTGTCAATATTTTTTTTATGGAGAACAAGGTTTGAAGTTCTGATTTTTTATGCTTTTTCTGCAGGTAAATGAAGTCCGAGGCATTTTACCTCAAACAGCTGTAGAGGAGCCTCTCTAACCTGACTTTTGCTTCATAACCCTAAAACTCCACTGTCCCTCCCTAAAGCTAAAATATGCAATCACTCCAAAAATCTAAAACTCCACTCCACCTCTGTGTCCCTAATGTCCCAGATCATTCCCTAGTCCTAAAACTCCACTCTCCTTCCCAAACCCAAATCCGAAATCACTCCCTAAACTCCAATTTCCCTAAACCTAAAGAACCCCAATTGCTACTTAACACTAAACTCCCTTGCCTCTCTAACCTTAGTTCCTTTCATGATCACTGCTACCTGAAACCCTAATCTACACTCCCACCCCCCCTTCGCACTGCCTCTCTATGGTTGCCACACTTACTCTACTTGAATGCCATACCTTACTCAAACTCATAATTAAGTTCTAATATGAGTAGCAGCCCATGTGAGCTGTAACACACTTAAATCCCTGGTTTTGAGACAGTGGTCTTGAAGTGCCTGGGACTTGAGCACTTGCAGTAGACCCCATTGTATTAACCTTAACTAATTTGCCATCCTTTTGATAAACCGATCTCCTCAGTAAGCATATTCAGAATTTCTACTGCAAAAATTATTTCTAAAAATCATGCTGGCATTCTTGTTTAGATAAAAAAGCATAAATAATGCTAGGTAAAATATAAATAAACATTAAATGACTTGGGTGTTCATATATATTTGTTTTTACAGTTATTATTATTCTTAGTATTTTATCATTATATATTTGTATAAAAATGCATAGTCTCATTTCTGTAGTATCCTTTAGGGGGTTAATTGCGCTCATAGATACATGTTTGATTATGTCATATGTATATTTACTATTGTTATTATGAAAACTGAATTTATATTATAATGCATTTACTTTGTAACATAATTTCAGTTAATATTCCTTTCAGTTTATGTTTCTTTTTGATAGCTATTATTTTGCTTTAAAATATTGTAGTTATTCATGCTGTGCTGAACACATCTGTTCTATTCACAGGCAGTGAGCACAGAGAAATATTTACTCAGTTGTGAAAACATTATTTAATAGTTATTGAGTGGCTGTTTTTTTAATTTCTTTAAGGCAACTGAGGTTGTTAAATGACTTTTTCTTTTTCTTTCTGAGTTAACAGTGAGCAGCAGGATGCAGCGGCCTGTGAGGTTGAGCTGGCAGTCTGTTTATATTCTTAATCACTTCAGCTCCTAAAACCGATTCTGTTAATTTGAATACGTATCAAAGCTGCAACAATTTAATGGGTTTGGCAGGAGCAGTTTACATCACAGTGCTCAGTAACTTTAATAGAAATAGCAAATCTGAGATAATTGTGCATTTGTTTAGTTGAGCTGTTTTTTTCTTTTCTTTTGGGATTATGTTGCAGCAGGGATATGCAATAGTGCTGGACTATGACTGTCAACTGCAGAAAGAAAAGTAATTTTGTACAATTACACCCAGAAAGAAGGAAGGCAGTTTAAATTATTATGAATGGCAGAAGGGACACATAAATATATAAGTAGACATAAACAGCACACACACACACACACACACACACACACACACACACACACACACACACACACACACACACACACACACACACACACGCGGGTCTACTTCTAAATTTCTAACTTCAAAATATCGGCTTTCTAAAACAAAAAAATATATTTTTCTTACATTTCTAATATTAAATATATCAACTCCAAGATTGCACTACAGCGAGGAAAATGGTAAATGTAACATTCCGTGCTGTACGGTAATCTCTATTTAAATGCTTCGAAGTTTCAAAACTTCGATCTTATGGTTTCGACCATAAGAAAGTCGATGTTTTGAAAGTTTGAAATTTAGAAGTAGACCCATATATATATATATATATATATATATATATATATATATATATATATATATATATATACATACACACACACACACACACACACACACACACACACACACACACATGTATATAATGTAACAGTGACACTGCATGTGCTCCCCAGTGCTATTATCATAATAAATAAATAAATACTGTTGAAAAGATATTTTTTCTCATGACTACACTACTGTGCCATATTAACTTTATTTTATATTTTTTATAGTTTATAAGCTAACTTAATTATACTAGTATATTAGATATGGTGACATATCTGAATCTAGTGTTTGGTATTCTTAAGAGGTATATTCTACAGGTAATCTGCCAAGGAGTTAAATTTAAATAATGTTATGAGAAAAAATGCATAGTTTTCACATACAGTCATTAGTGGTAAATATAGCCTGTGCTAACAAAATTATCTCTACTATTAAAATAATGTTCAACTGCATAACACAGAGAAAAAGAGACAAATATACAAAAAATATGTGTAACAATGTAAATGGAGGTTTCCTAAAATATGATGGATATTTTTTGCTTAAGTGCAGTTGTCTCTACTAGTGCCACTACAGGTATTTTATATTTATTTCAAAAAAGGTACTTTTCCCTTCACTGAAAAAAAATGAAAAAAAAAAAAAAGAAATATATTAAGCATCCGATGGTGATGAGGATTGTTCATATATAAGCACTAGGCTAACTGCCCTTGTGAGTCTTTTTTAAGCCAATTTCCCTTGGTGAGAATCAAATCCTGTACCTTTTGGAAATATACCAAACTTGGAGTTGGCATATTTAATTATCAGGGTATGTGGGATGCAGGGGGCTTGCCCTGCTGTAGAAACATAAAAAAATGTATGTTTTTATTTAAATTTTGAAGTTTCAAAACTTTGATCTTATGGTATTGATGATAAGAAAGTCGACATATTGAAAGTTTGAAATTTAGAAGTAGATCCGTATATATGTAAATCAAAAAAATTTCTGTGAGGTAAATACCATAATCATTATGCCATTCCCCAACCCCTGACATTCTTCCTGTCTTATAATACTAAGACTGCAGAAATATTACTGTGTTACCTCTACAAACTTGCAATAATTACAACTTTGGCACTTGTTCATGCCAGTAATATGAGCTTTTGTAGGGCGTTGTTGTTCTAAAAGGGTCTTTAAGTTCGTCACATGTCCGATTACAGATAGCATGGAGGTTGAAGACATTGGGTTAAGTTTCATCACCACTTACACTATACATAGTTATTCCTGTATTGGAATATTACAGAAAAATTGGGAATTATTTAAAATCAAGTCAAACATACATAATAAAGTAGGTGATTCACCCAGAGTTATTTTTAGAAAAGGTAAGAACTTAAAGACCCTTTTAGAACAACAATGCCCTACAAAAGCTCATATGACTGGCATGAACAAGTGCCAAAGTTGTAATTATTGCAAGTTTGTAGAGGTAACTAATAACTTTAACATCAATGGTACACAGTACAAACTTAAAGAAAAATTTAGTTGTAATTCCAAATTTGTTGTGTACCTGGCCAGGTGCAAATTCTGCCCTGCATTTTATATTGGCAAAATGGAGCAGAGGCTCCGTGATAGAATATATGAACAGCAATACGCTATTAATAAGGGCAGGTTAGAAAATGCCCTGGCCAAGCACATTTCTACCAACAAAGAACACGTATTTAAGTTCTTGGTCATCGACCAAGTTATGCAGGACACTAGGGGTGGCCCCAGACCTCTACAATTAGAAGAATTCAAATTAGCTTGGCAAGTCACACTGAATGCTTACAATCTCCAAGGTTTAAATGAAACCTGTTCCATTAGTAGTATATTAAAATTGAAAAGCCTGCAGAGGTGATATACCTACTGTCAAAAGTTTAAAATGTGATTACTATTTATTTAGTAGTAAATGCATTTTTCTATATGTTAACATCTTTTTACTTGGTCAGAACTCCCATAGTTAGAGTACTATTACTAATTGAATTGTCTGGAGTGGTAAAAACTGAGTAGTGTCACAATTTTAGTATTGTTTACTTTTTTGTGACAACTTTATATGAGTTGTTGCCTTTTAACATTGTGGTGCCTTTAAGGAACTAAAGCAAATGTTACAATGTATTTTAATTGGTCATTTATGACCAGCTGATTTTATAAAATGGAGTTTCAAATATTGTAACTTGTTTCTGATGAAGTTTGCCAGTTAGGCAAACGAGAAGCGCTTCAAACAGTTTTGTGTACCATTAAATTCGTGGTTTAATTTGACAGCTTGCCATGGCATTATTTCCTTTTTTCTTAGATATTGAATTACAGAGGTGCAGTGAGCTCTCACCCTTCAATGATATGAAATCATGGCACCATGAAAGGAGACAAGCAGGTCAGTGTCACTTATACCAACCTGTCCGCCCCAACAGTAAACCTGTGTCTAAGCCATTATTTAACAGATTCCTAGTCCCTATGCCACTGGTTTACTCTAAACAGTAATTGTTTTTTAATAGCTTACAATTATTTACTCAGATCTTCTGAATTTGTGTTATAGATTCTTGAACATAATAGCTCAGCATGGCAGTTGCTCATGGTACACTGTTTCTGTCATATCATCATGTTCTGGGCACATTGCAGGTGCTGAGAAGAGCACTCATGACTAACATCAGAAAGTCAGATGAGCACAGTAATCAGAACTGCTAAGAGAAGTTTGCATCACGTGTCCCCTCTTCACTGCATAGCCCTGCACAATCTCATTTGGCTTGAACTTCCACTTCACCTTACCTACATTCAGCTAATCACAGCCATAAAATCATTAATTCACCCATGGCCTGCCCAGCCATAAATACAATCTTCAGCTCATGCATACCAAACAGACCTCTTAGGTCAAAAAATAAACAGCTTGAAGAAGAGCATCATCCAATGAAATCCATTAGAAAAAACTTATACTCCTTCTCCAATGCTAAAATCTGGAACACCATTCCCTTATCGTTAAGATCCAACTACAGTCTCGCAACTTCCAAAATTGCACTTAAGGAACACCTTTCTAAATCCTGGACATGCTCCTGCTTATCCCCAGGCTGATAAATCAGACTTCTTCAGATTTCTTCCTCCATCCATTCATACTATTAACTCTGTCTGTTATACTACTACAATTTATCTTTTGTTTAACTTTTTGTGGAGCTTTTCTCCCTGGGTCTCCACTGAAATGGGTTCTTTATGGCCCATTTGGACTTTCTCAGTAAACAAATGTCAAACAAATAAATAAATAAAAGATATAACAGAAATAAATAGAATATATTACTGTGCTGTTAAACTAATAACTGATAGTGTTACTACAACAAAGTAACAACTGGAAGGAAGGAAGCAATTAAAATGTCGCCATGGAAGCATCACAAAGAGCAAACTATAAAGTAATTAAGACAAGAAGTATCACTATTAGAAGAATATAGAAAAGGGAACATGTAATCAAAAATACTTAGAAAGATAGACATGGTAAAAGTAATGCACAGTATCAAAACTGGCTGGGATTTACGCTGTTGCCAACAATAAACTAAAAATATCAGCACAGGCAGAACAAAACTTAGAAAGTATACAGATAAATATAAAGGAAAAGTGCAACATAAGCAATTCACTGATGACCCAAAAAGATTTTATAGAGAACTAGGAAACAAATCAGAAGGAATAGAAACACCACCAAAAAGGAAGAAATCATCACATTTTGGAGAATGATTTATGAAGACCCTGATGAATATAACAAAGAATCTGAATCGAGAAAAGAAATATAAGAAACAGTAAGTAGTTCAAATGTACTTTGGTGGATAACTTAAAACTGTATAGCTCATCAGATGAGGAGTTGAAAGCATAACTACAAATTGTTAAAACTTTCTCAGATCATTTAAGAATGACATTTGTTCTTGAAAGATATGCAACAGCATTATTTAAAGCACAAAACATACAGTACCAAAAATATCAACCTGGGACAGAAATGTGAGGGAGTGTATAAAATACTGTGAATAAATTAATAAAATATGAACACGTGAGAATAAAGCTCAATAAGGAATATTTCAGAAGACTAAAACTAATATTGAAAACTGCCTTGACATCTAGGAATAAATAAATAAATAATCCTCTCTTACGAATGCCCCCTCCATACCCACCTCATCTCCTTACCTATCTACTCTTATCTCAACCTCTCCGCTATTAGAACTTTGTCTACTTATGTTTTTCTTTATTATTTTTACTTATACTCTTCCACCTCCTCCTCCATTTGCTATTTATGCTTAAGTGAAATCCATCCTCATTTATGTCAATATGCATACTGAACCTATATGCATTATCATTGCTCTTGCATGTCCAGCTATTAAATGTTAACTTGTCTTTGACTTATGTACAATAATATTATTTCTAGTATATGATGTGTGTCTCAATATTACCTGCAAAGTGATCCTTAAAATGCTTGTTTTTTTTACTGTGGAATATTTTTCTGTGAGTATCTGCTGAAAATGGGACTTGTGTTCAGTCAGACTTTCCCAGTACACAAAAGACCATACATACATACATACATACATACATACATAAATAAATAAATAAATAAATAAGTTTCCTGCTCTGAAGGAGACATGGGCTTCCTCAAAATCGATTACATGTGCAGATGTGCAGTCATGGGAATGCATACATATCTGCTGACCTCATCTATTTCAACCATAATGAAAGTTTTAAAACATATGGAAAAACAGTCTAAGTGACAGATTTACTTGGTTTAGCAGAAGCATTCTGGTATCAAACGGGAATGAAAATCAATCCAGAAGTAGGAAAATCAGATAATAACTCAATGTTTCAAAAAAGTAAAATAAAAAATATAAGAAAAGGATTGGATGAGAAGAAAAGAAGTTTGGAAGAACAATAAATATACTGTCAAGTATAGAAATCTCCTGGAACAACTTCCTGTTGACCAAGATTTGGCACAGAAATTATTAAGGAAAGGTGAATTGAAGACAAAAGATGAAACGCTAATAATGGTATCCCAGGATAGTGGATTAGGTACACAGTGGCTTATGAAATCCATAGAAAGGGTTGGAGAAATAGACAAATGCAGGTTCTTTAAAAAAAAGAATTGGAAACAATTGCACATCTTGTTGCTGGGTGTGATATACTCATAAAGGAAAAAAACTGGTTCAGCAAGCTACTGTAAAATCCACCAAAATAGTGAAACAAAACTATGAAATCCACTAAATTCATAAAGTGGAACTGTTGGCAAATCCACAAAGATAGCAACAAAAGATTATAAAAAGTCCACGGGATTATTAGAATAAAATTATTTTAAGCACTTTTTGTTTGCCTCAATCGGCTAATTTCATCAGAAACATTATCAAAGTGGGCAAAATCTTCAATTTATACAAACAGCTGGTTAACATTAACCAATTAAACCACATTGCACATTAACAAATTTAAAGGCACCCTGATATAAAAGACAGCAGCAACTCTATTCACATAAGAAATAAAAAACAACAATTTACTAGTCTGTAAGGCTTACTTTGACATTCTAAATTAACTAATAAGTGGCAACCAAATACACTGACTGTCACAAGAAAACCTACTTTAAAAGAAATCAAAATTTCACCTCTTATGACTATTAAGTTTTATTATATTACTAATAAAACACTCTAAATTAGTTAGCAGGAGGCTACAAAATACAATAGGTGACTTTCACTAGCAAGCCTACTATAAAAGAAGTCGAGATTTTACCTCTTTAAACTTTTTAATTTTAGTATACTACTAATGGAACAAGAATGACTGCAGTGGTGGTGCTGCGGTAGCGTTGTCGCCTCGCAGTTAGACGTTGCCCATTCAATTCTCAGTTAGAGCATCTTCTGTGTAGCGACATGCGTGAATGGGCGTTCCTTCATTGAAGGTTGTGCGTTAGGCCCGGCAAGCCAGTACGTAAAAATCTACTGCCAATCATTAGCGGACTGGAGTTCCACTGTGGCGACCCCTAACCGGGAAAAGCCGAAAGACACAAACAAATAAACTAATGGAACAAGAATCATTTAAACCAGGTGGGTTGTAGGCATTCAGCCTAACTTGTCAAGTTAGTTCCAGTTTTTCTAATTTTAGGGGTCTAGGACCACCCCTATTGTCAAACTTAACTTGGTCTATAATAATAAACTTGAAAGCGTGTTCTCGGTTATTAGAAATATGTTTAGCTAAAGCATTCTCTAATTTATGTTTATTGATCGCATATTGATGTTCATATATCCTGTCACGGAGCCTCTGCTCCATTTTTCCTATAAAGAAAGCAGGACAAAATTTACACCTCGCTAAATAGACTACAAAGCTGGAATTACAGTTAAATTTGTCCTTAAGTTTATAATGTGTACCATTGATGTTAAAGTTATTGGTAACATCCACAAATTTACAATAATTACAGCTTTCACACTTTTTCATGCCATTACAACGAACAGTAGGAGTACCCTGTTGTTCCAAAAGGGTCTTCAAGTTCCTCCCTCTTCTAAAGGTCACCCTAGGAAAATCACCTAGTTTAGTATATATATTTAAATTAATTTTAAATAGTTCCCAATTTTTCTGTAGTATTCTAATACATGAGTAACTGTGCGTAGTGTAGGTGGTAATGAAGCTTAACATAGCTTCCTTACCCCCACTATTCTGAATGGTAGAACTTCGCAACAGATTCTCAACTGCACAACTGCAATTAACAGGAGAAGGGACACTTCTAACCTTCAAAAGTGGCATATACACTTTATCTGCTCTCTTGGCCTTTACTTCATTAATAAGGTCATCCAAGAGTGGTTCTGGGTAGCCACGATGTACGAACATACTTTTGAGGAGAGAACATTCTTCAAAAAAGTCATGGTCCAGGCTTATCAGTCTTGAAGCCCTCACTAATTGGCCCTTTATAACTGACCTCTTTTGATAAAAAGGATGGCTACTAGAGAAATGGAGGAACGTGTTTGAATACGTACTTTTCCTGTAGATCTTTGCTACAAAACTAGCTAACTCATAGCTTTTTACCAGCCAGATATCTAAGTACGCGATAACATCTGTGTTAAATGTAGATATAAATTGTAAAAAATGAGTAGTACTATTAAAGTATTCTAACACATTCGAACCAACACGTTCGTCTCCATTAATTAGAATAAAAATATAGTCAAGGTAGCGTGTATAAAAGACCAGGGAATCACGAATCGTGTCATTCTTAAACACAAATTCCGATTCCCAATAAGCCATGACAAGGTTCACGATACTAGTTCCGCAAGGTGACCCCATCGCTACCCCCACTTTTTGAAGATAAAATTGGTCCTGTAGCATAAAAAAGTTGTTAGACAATACTAAATCAATAAGTTCGGTAACCAAACTAATCTCTGAAACTGGAGCTTTGTTTTTCTTGAGCATTAGTTCAACCCATTCTATAGCAATATTATGGGGAATGCAAGTGTATAAATCTCTCACATCGATAGTGAGAAAATTAAAATTAACATTAGATTCAAGGGCCTCAATCTTCTTCAAAAATGTCCATGAGTCCTTACAAATTCGGTTCTCATGAACTAAGTATTTTTGCAGTATTGCATCCACTACTTTAGCACAAGAGTATGTAGGTGAACCTCGACTATCAACAAGTGGTCTCAATGGGGGGTTTTCCTTATTCTTGTGTATCTTAGGGATGCCAAAAATGAACGGGTACCTAGGGTAAGTTGTTGACAAATAATTATAAATTCTCTGTTCAATTCTGCCTTCAATGTACATATCTTCAATACAATTTTTAATTAAGCTGTATGCCTTGTTCACCTCTGAACGTGAACTCACTTCATACGAACTAGTATTCAGTAGTACGTTCATACATTCCTGATAGTCAAGGTTATCAAACACAACTAGGCCCCCACCCTTATCCGGTTTGCAAAAACGTAAACCTTGAGACTTGATGTATTGCAGAAATTCACGTTCTTCCTTACTCATATTGTAAGAAGCCCTATACTTATATACATCTTTTACGACATGTCTAATATCTATTTCACAAAGTTGTTCAAACATTTGCAACACCGGATGCAAAGGGGGGTTATACGTACTAGGTATATAAAATTTATCAGAATCATCAGAGTTTAGAACATTGCCCATGATTAAATTGAAATTCAACTTCCCAGTAAAATTTTTGATGTCAGCAATAGTATTAACTACATTCATTGGCTGAGATGGAACAAAAGTAAGACCTTTAGACAGAAATTCTACAATCTCTGAACAAAACTCAACAGATGAAAAATTATACAATTTAAAATCCCCTGCTTTGTTCATAACAACAACTGGATATTGATGACCACCTCGCCTGTCTTAAAAAGTTGGACAGTCGATATCCAGTTGTTGTTCGTCTTGCATACCCAACATAGGATCTGTTAAATCATTATCAGACATAGGTACTACATCTGACAATACAAAATGATGGTGTTGGATACAGTCAATCAAGTCCTGTTCTTGTTGGGTTTTTGTTTGTTCCTGTGTTGATACGGTTGAAAGTTGTTCTGTTTTGTCCTGGCTCCTGTGCTGGGACCATGCTGAAAATTCTGCTGTTGCTGAGGATAGCTGTTACTGTTATGGCCTTGATGGGCACTTTGTAGTCTGTCACTCTATCGGGCCTCACCTTGATCAACAGAAATACTGTTGTCATTGGTTATACTATTGTTGTTGGAAGCCATAATATCCCTTACGTCCTTATTAGGATACAACACCACATTGGAATCATCACTACGGTTATTACTAATAGAATTGTTACCAGAAGGTTTAACTGATTGGCCAGAAGTGGCATGACTTTTTCTCCAAACCTGGGCAGGCGAAGGGTCAGGATATGCAGTACCTGAATTGTACTCTTTGCTGTCCCTTTCTAGTTTTTTAAGTTTATTCATCTTCAATTTTGTCATATATTGGTCGATACTTGTGAACACTAGGCCATACTCATATTTATATCTACAAAACTCGAGATCGAGTTGGATACTTTTATCAAGATCAATTACTAAATGAGATAAGTCATCGACCCACAAACTATAATGTTTGACCATTAAGTCAAGAAGTTCAAATCCTTGATGGTCAAATAGCTTGATTAAATCGTTATGAAATAAAGAATTAGCTTCCAATCCTGTGGGGTATGAGTGCCGCCATAACCCTTTCGGCACCACCCTGAATGTTAAACATTCATGAAAGTATGTGATTTCTAGTTGTAATTTTCTTAATTTTCTTAAATATGCATCAAAAGTTTTCAGCTTTGATACAATGTTTTTGGAAAATAAGTTGTCACCTTGGTCTGGAACTTGGCTGTTGTTATCAGTACGAAGTTCACCCGATAAAGTGAGACCATCCACTAGCCATGAAGCCAATGATGGACAAGCACTAAAACCCTCCGTCCTGTTCGGTGCTGCTACACCTGATTGCAGACGGTTGTCTTGTTGGCTTGCCATAACAGGTACTAAAAAATTAGACCTGCTTACTTCCTCTGGATGTACTCCGACACTTGAGTCTAAATTAGGGACTGTTGTCACTAAACACAATGCTTCATGAGGTGTTACAGCATTGGGTACTGAACTATAACCTCCTGGTGTACTCTCCACAGGATTCTGTGGTTCAGTTACTTGATCCGATGTTCGAGTCACCGAGCCATTTGCCAGCCCTCTTAAGTTCGCTGAAAAGTTGTTACCAATCACATTCTCGTGTGGCCGTTCTCACCTCCGGACAGTCACTATTAACAGGAGAATGGTATTGTTGTGCTGCTGCAGGTGCTGAAATTAAAGACTGGCGGATTTCACCTTGATACTTGTCAAGTTGGTCCAGTCTCCTAAAAATAGAATCAATCTTCCCAAATAATGCGTCTAACAAACTGCTGGAGACCGAGCTCTGATTAGAATCCAACAAGACACCAGTAAGGTTAACAGCATTATCGTTGGTGATGCTAACATCAGGTCTTAATATCTCCGGTGTTTCACGTGGATTAAACGAACTAGGACTAGCAGCCGAACCCGTAGCCATAGTAAACAAAGAAAACAAAAGAAATGGCAGTCAAACTGATAAAGGAAAAAAAACTGGTTCAACAAGCTACTGTAAAATCCACCAAAATAGTGAAACAAAACTATGAAATCCACTAAACTCGTAAAGTGGAACTGTTGGTAAATCCACAAAGATAGCAACAAAAGACTATAAAAAAGTCCACGGGTTTATTAGAATAAAATAGTTTTAAGTGCTTTTCGTTTGCCTCAATCGGCTAACTTCATCAGAAACATTATCAAAGTGGGCAAAATCTTCAATTTATACAAACAGCTGGTTAACATAACTGTCACAAGAAAACCTACTTTAAAAGAAGTCAAAAAGTTTAAAGAGGTAAAATCTCGACTTCTTTTATAGAAGGCTTGCTAGTGAAAGTCACCTATTATATTTTGTACCCTCCTGCTAACTAATTTAGAGTGTTTTATTAGTAATATAATAAAACTTAATAGTCTAAAGAGGTGAAATTTTGACTTCTTTTAAAGTAGGTTTTCTTGTGACAGTCAGTGTATTTGGTTGCCACTTATTAGTTAATTTAGAATGTCAAAGTAAGCCTTACAGACTAGTAAATTGTTGTTTTTTATTTCTTATGTGAATAGAGTTGCTGCTGTCTTTTATATCAGGGTGCCTTTAAATTTGTTAATGTGCAATGTGGTTTAATCGGTTCATGTTAACCAGCTGTTTGTATAAATTGAAGATTTTGCCCACTTTGATAATGTTTCTAATGAAGTTAGCCGATTGAGGCAAACGAAAAGCGCTTAAAACAGTTTTATTCTAATAAACCCGTGGACTTTTTATAGTCTTTTGTTGCTATCTTTGTGGATTTACCAACAGTTCCACTTTACGAGTTTAGTGGATTTCATAGTTTTGTTTCACTATTTTGGTGAGTTTTACAGTAGCTTGCTGAACCAGTTTTTTTCCTTTATCAGTTTGACTGCCGTTTCTTTTGTTTTCTGTGTTATACTCATGGCAGAGAGCCTGTATACTGAAAGGCACAATAATGTGGCAAGACTGTTGCAATGAAGACTGTCCAAACACTACAAAATATAGAAGTAGCTAAGAGGTATTGGAAACATGGACCACAAAGCATTGTAGAAAATAATGAAGTATACATCACATGGGATCACCCTTTATCAACAATTCAAAAATAGATGCGAGAAAGCCAGATAGAGTAATCCATAAAAAAAAGACAAATGTAGCATTGGTCATTGAAATTTATACACCTACTGATTATAATGTGGTATGTATAGACAGACACAAAGTCATAAAATATCAGGATTTGCCGGCAGAAATAAGAGCAATGTGGAAAAGACAGTTCCAATAGTAGTAGGAGCAACAGGTCTAATAAAAATGAATCTACAGTTGTACTTAGATATGCTACTGATATGTGCAACTCTATGAATTGCAAAAGGAGCTCTGGACACCTAGCAGGTGCTGAGAAGAGCACCTTTGGGTAACATCAGAGATTGAAACAATACTAATTTCATGAACTTTAACTGTACTCTGACTTAGGAATGGGGTTCATTTCCATCACAGTATTAGAAACCCAAAAGACTTGGAGAAATTAAACTGAAAAAAAGAAACAGACACAAAAATGTACATCCAAATTTAAAACAAAACAACAACCCCCCCCCAGAAACATGCAAGTACCCTGCCACCTGAGAGCCTATCTTTCTCCTCTGGCAGACCAACAATGTCAGCTATTTATTTATTTATGTATTTATTTACTGTTTGTTGACTGGGTAGGTCAACTGCTTTGTTAACCCTCTCAGTCATGAACTGAGCTCATTGGCAGATATGAAATAAACAATGTACAACAGAAAACAAGGTAGCATAAAACAATTTAAGCCATAATATAACTAGACAAAGCTCTTCTTACAATCCTAGTTAATTATGAAACAATATGTTCACTTTAAAGGAATAGGTATACATATGTGCACTTTTAAGGAATATATACATACAGCAAAATCCCAGTAGAAGCCATAATATGACTTTCAGAGCTAGAATAAGGAATGATGGATGCATAGATTACTACTTGAGATTAACCTTTGTCGCAGTAGCAATTACAAGGGTATACTGCTTATATCTCCTGGGCTGATGGAAAATAAATTAAACAATTGTAAACATAGAATATTCCAGAAAATTGAAGGCAGTTACTGCTGCAGATCCAGGTGTTCTGTACAGAGACAAATCAAGAACAGATTGTTTACAAAAATAAGGTGTCTCCTTGTTCCTATCCTCTTCCTACTTCTAGTGCAGAAGGTAGGTCTGGGTGGCACCTCTGCAGGTCATTAAGTCTGTGGCATCACTCAGTACCCTGGCAAGTTGCCGTGTGGCATCATTCTGTAAAGATAGCTTTTATACTAGCCTAACAGGTGGTCCCTGTCATCCCTGTCCTACAGGTGGAGAAGGATTTTACTCTATTTGTTGTGATGTACAGGAGCCCTGCAAAACTCAGTGCCTGAAGAAGACAGTTTCACTCTGTAGGAGTCTAAAGCAACAGAATAAGTGTAGTAAGATATATACTTTTCACGTGTATATTGTTCACTATGTATCTCAAGTTGATGGAAAAATGCACACTGAAACATTGCAATGAGAATGAACAGTAACATGGCCATGCTTCATAGTAGCGTGATGCAGATAAAATGTAATGTGGTCAGGCTTCACAGTGGCTGTCCATGTGCAATCACTGTACATGACCACCTATCTTGGAATGGGAAGACAAGAGCATTCTGGCAAGACACAGCATGGACTAGGATTGATAATGTATTGTGTTATAACAGTAGTTCAGTAAAAGAAACATGCCTAATCACTTCATTATCGTAATTACTAGGCTCCAAGGCCTGTTTTAGCTACAGTCACTATTATTCTGAAGACCAGTTATGAATGACAATGTAGGAGCTACTATAAAGTGGGTTATAGACTCTACTGCTCTATAGGCAGTCTGACTGCAGACAGGACTATTAATAATTTCCTTAGGACTGTG
The DNA here is from genome assembly GCF_019279795.1 of Protopterus annectens. Classification (NCBI taxonomy): domain Eukaryota; kingdom Metazoa; phylum Chordata; order Ceratodontiformes; family Protopteridae; genus Protopterus; species Protopterus annectens. Next base: position 836,588,191 of record NC_056731.1, read on the forward strand.
GTAGGCACACAAGATTGCATGGAGATAACAAGACAGTAACTGAGTGGGGGGGGGGTGTTGGTGAAATGCGCTAGGCATGACAAGATCTAACATGTACTAGTGGAAACCCTGACAAGGTAAGGAGTACATGACAGAGCTGTTTGCAATCTTGCTATGAGGTGAGCACACTGAGAGGGACCACAGTCAAAGCAAGACAGATAGCAGTCCTGCAAGGTGGGTATTGTAACAGAGAATGGAGAACAGGGAAGGGAAGGTGGCAGGTAAAGAACTTTTACAGAGAATAGGGTACAGGGTACAGCTAGAGAAATGTTCAGCTGTTTAGGGTTTAGTACATAGTACCATTTGCACAGAGACTGCAAAATATGCTATGGAGGTATGAGGCCTTACATTCCACTGGTGTCAACCAGTGCTGTCAGCACAGTGGCATCATATGCCATGTTGAAGTGGTGTGCCCAGTACTGCCACGTTATGGCACACAGTTTGAATGTTGTTGGCATAGTAGCAGAACTACAGAGAAGGAGATGCTTCTGCAGGCACTACACACACACACACACACACACACACACACACACACACACACACACACACACACACACACACACACACACACACACACACACAGGAAGCATATACTTGAGTAGGGCAAGGCAGCCAAGGCCTTCTGTGAGCATAAATGACAGGTACTGATGCAGTATGCGAATGGTGTGGGCAGCCATAATAGGACATCACTGTAGGTGTGTTACAGGGTGACCAAAATGATACTGCACATAAAGGCAAAGGTAAAGGGAACTGCTAGAAACAAGCTTGCTACAGGGGTGGACCACCAATAAAGGGGAGTCTCATGGAAGTGAAGAACTTCCTATTATCACTGTCTGGGGAAAGTGACACAACCCTCCTATGTAGCAGTGCCTGGATCTTTGAGCTGGGCTAGTGCTGACTGCATATGTGTCTTAAGGGACACATCAGTTAGCAGGCACAAGTGCCATTATTGTATGGCACTGCCTCACTAACATGTCGGTTCTGTTTGTTCAAAAAATCTGTATATTTGACCTTCAGGTACACTGAAAATACAAAAGGGAGAAGCTGCACCATAAGGTGCATGTATGCCATATGTTAGACAATGGTATCTAGCAGTGTATGTGCCACATGGTAGTAGAACTGTCACCTATGTTCCACCATTTATCAGAAAAAGAGTTGAGCAGCACAAACCAAACCACTCAGCACTCTTATTATTTATCTTAATTTACAGATCTAGCTTTGTTAGCTTATTCTATTACCATTAAGAAAATGGAGATCACAATGAGGAATTCAAAGTTGTATATTGTTCTTTACTTGTGAAGAGCATTTTCATCATACAAACTTATTCAGATCAACTGTTAGCAATTCTCTCATTTTATATACTTTTTGTTAATGTTCTGAGGTGAGGGAGGGACACAGTAGCTATTAATTTTCAAATAATCAGCCCTGGATTGGTAAGCTTGGGAGGGTTCTACTAATCAACTGAAATTTAGTACTTGATAACCAATCCAAATGGGGTATAATGCATGCTGATTAGAATATAGTTATTTATTGGTCAAGGTTAGCTACTGGAAGCTTTGCTTGGTTATAACATGGCTAATGTGCTCCTCTCATAGCCTCACAGAGAAATTCCTTATTGTTCCCTCCTTATGGCCTAACTATAGATGCACTCACTAAAAACATGAGCTTATACTTGCTTGCTTTGCCACACATCAGGTATATTTAGATTAGAACTGTTTTCTCATTCTAACAGATAACTAGATGTTATTTATGAATCACATCCAAAATAGCACAGAAAATAACAAAAACATAAAGGTAAGAATAAAATATAAGCAATAAAACAGCACTATGAACTGTTCTATGTACAAGTTAGTTATACGGAGCATTATATTTGCAATTACCTAGAAGAAATGAGATATCAAAGTGAAAATATGTTTAATGAGTACTTGCTAAACCACAAAAAGCAGATGTTCATAAATGTAGCACTCTTGTAGTAGCCTAAGGTATACGGGTTTACCCCCCCAGCACCAGACAGCTTCTCAAAGCTTTAAATGCTTTCCAGGTGTTCCCCCTCCCAAGAGTGTTCAGGACACTCAATATAAAAGGCAGGATGAGTGATAAAAGTTTTAGAAATTTTAGTTGCCAAAGTCTGCTATCATTAAGCTCAGCAGACAAGCCTCCATTGGGGAAAGACTTCCTTCTAAAATTTAATTTTATGTGGACAATGTATTTTTGGCAAGAATTCTGTTTTAGGTGCTATTAAAACAAAGAGAAATAAACTGTCAGTTGTATTAAAGTACACTTGTCAATAGTGCTTCTGTTAATATTTTGTGAGGAAAAGGTTAATTGTGGGACTAAAATCCTAGTTTATTTTCTTATTTAATGTGTTTGGGAAATGACATTGTGCTTGCAGGGGACTTTTATTGGTATACTCACCTTGGAATCCCTAGTTCTCCTTTCTTCCTCCTTACTGACTATTATGGACTATATTACCTGCCTAACTATCTTCCTTGGCTTGCCTATGGAGCAGCAGTTGGTCTCAGTTATATTACCTTCCCTAGCACACAGAATGAATAAACTCTCTAAGGAGTCTTCCATGGTTTGTCCAGCTCCAGATCCTTCTTTGCCTCGGTCACTAATGGGTGATTCTTTTGTGGCCAATTGTTATTCTTCAGAACACCCATCTTCCTCCCACTGTGCTCTTGGGGTAGCATCTGAAGCCACCAAAGTCCAGGAAATAGCCATGTCCTGTGTGGCTATAGGGAAGCCCAGAGTTAGTGAGGCACACCCACTTTTGTCACTGGTTGGGGAAAGGTTTAGGTGAATGTTCTTCAGTTGGCTAAGAGGGGATTGTGAAAGATGAGACCGGTGTGCCTAAGAAGTAACGCTTACTGGGGAACAGTAAACTCAGTAAAAAAAAGCTTCCAGCATCCTGTCTCTATCTCTACAGATAGGGCTTTGCCAACAAATTGATTTCTGCTTATTCTAAGCCAGGACACGCTTCATTCAGGAAAAAAGTAAGAGTTTCTTCCCATTCTGACAGGATTTTACAGGATTTTCCAGTCAGAAAAACAATCTGTGCAGAGGGAGGGGAGTACTTCAAAGGATTCTTCCCAGTAAGTAGACTCTGGGTTTTAAGAAAGCTTATCTTCAGAATTCCCTACTGATTAAATCTCTTTCAGTTATATTTTTATCTGAAATGAGTGAGGTTTTTCACTTTGAACAAAGTGAACCTCTGTGATACAGAAAATGTATCATGACTTACAATTACAGATGCTAAAAGCTATACATAGTCCTCTTGTCTTGCCTTAGAGAATGTTTTTTTCTTATAACACCTAGTTAACTTGATGGACAGCCTTTTAATTTTATGAGGTGTGATAGGTTATATAAGATACCGCAGGCAGACAAGTACCTGTTTTACAGTATTAAGGCAGACCCGACAATCATATCTCTTTCTAAATCTGCTGCTGCTAAACAGGTTATGGCTTTTAATACCATTTCCTCAGATAAAGAGGGGAAGGCAATTGTTAAGATGGAGAAGAAAATGTATTCTAGTACTTTGGATTTTAAATTGCCAAGCCCAAATATTAAAGTTTTCACTTGCATCTTCTGAGAATATGCTGAAGTTATTGCTTATCCTTCCCTTGTGTCAAAAAGTTGGTAGCCCTATCATTTTTTGATCTTTGTAATGTTAAAGCTGTCTTTGAGGAGGTTAAAAGTACATTTCCTGAAGTAGAGAAAGAGTTAGTGAAATAGTTTGAGGACTGGTACTTATATGGTAAACCAAGAAAGTTTGCCATATGGTCTGTCAGCAGCAGCTGCTATAGATTTCCATCATTTCCCATGGATTTTTGGAAATCTTCTCCAATTCTGCAATGAATAGGCTGATGCTGTCTCATACATAGAATTCCATTCATGCATGATGGTACTGGGTAAGGTGTCTATTAATGAGTCTGATTTCATATCTGTAATGGCTGTTCAGGTTAGAGAACAGTACAGTGTGGATGAGAAGCATTTATGGATGTCTATAGGATGTCCACCCACACCTATGAAATGGCGAGTGGTGCAAAGGCATCAATGTTTAATGCAGGTGATTGGTCAGTGCATACTGTGCACTGAGAGAGAGCCTTACAAGACTATCTGCAAATATATAGAGCTGAGTAGATTTTTCTGTATTATTCTGTATTATAGAGTTAAATTGTTGCTTAGATATCTGTTGTCTTACTGTTCTGCAAATATACAGAGATCAATATATATTTTTCTGGTTTTATAATTTGCACTGTGATTCCTCACATCTCTGTTGAAACTGTCCCCCCCCCATTTTCTGCCTTGTCTTCAGCTGATATAACCAGTTTTTATAGCTTGTTCATAGGTTCATAGGTTCATACTAGGCTATCTGCCCTAGGGCATTTATAAGCCTAGCCAGAGTGTGTTTGGCTTTCGCCACCCATTTTAAATTAATTTTGCTATGCCTTTTTTTGAGGTTAGTATACTGTGCCTCTGTCTAACAGTGACACAGAAGTGATAGCCGGGGTAAACCTACGATCTCCCATCCACTCATCAAGATTCCTCTTGAAGAGAGTCAATGTGGGACTCTGCCTAACCTGGACTGGGATTTTATTCCAGAGTGAAGGGAGCCTCTGGGTTATGAATCTGTCCCTCCAGCATGTCCTATTTATTTCAGTGCTGAGGTTCAAGTCTCTCGAGCGCGTAGCTCGATGGGATTTGGATTTTCTGAGGTGCAGCATGTCCATTAATTCTGGGTTGGACATGGCTTTATACGTCAGGCACAGATCGCCTCTGAGCAGGCGGTATGCCACTGAGTAGAGCTGGAGTTTCTTTAACCGGGCAGCATATGGCATCTGTTTGAGCCCTTTGATCCTCTTGGTGAGGTACTTTTGGGGTCTTTCCAGCTGCTGCAGGTGTCTGGTAAGGTACATCCCAAAAGGGGAATTGTACTCAATTATGGGCCTGACGAGGGATGAGTAAAGAGGTACGATGACCTCCCCTGATCTAGATGTGAATCCCTTCATGATTAGGTGGGCTATATAAAATGTTTTTCTAACCACTTTGGCCACGTGGTTGTCAAATGAGAGATTGCTATCAACTTGGGTCCCCAGGTCCCTAATGACTTCTTCTGTACTTAATGGATTACCACCTATGTGGTAATTTGTGGGCACTTTGTTTTTGCCAAAGGGAATGACTATACACTTTTTGGCGTTTAGCTTGAGGCCATGGCTTGTGTGTTGCTTAACTCCAGGTTCCCTTAATTTTGACCTGTTAATAACAGCCTGCATTTAAATTGGAACCTGTGCACTGAGAGAGAGCCTTACAAGACTATCTGCAAATATATAGAGCTGAGTATATTTTTCTTTATTATTCTTTACTATAGAGCTAAATTGTTGCTTAGACATCTGTTGTCTTACTGTTCTGCAAATATACAGATATTAGTATATATTTTTCTGGTTTTATAATTTGCACTGTGATTCCTCACATCTCTGTTGAAACTGCCCCCCCCCCCTTCATTTTCTGCCTTGTCTTCAGCTGATATAACCACTTTTTATAGCTTGTGTGTTGCTTAACTCCAGGTTCCCTTAATTTTGACCTGTTAATAACAGCCTGCATTTAATTTGGAACCTGTGCACTGAGAGAGAGCCTTACAAGACAGTCTGCAACTATATATAGCTAAGTATATTTTTCTGTATTATTCTGTATTATAGAGCTAAATTGTTGCTTAGATATCTGTTGTTTTACTGCTCTGCAAATATACAGAGATCAGTATATATTTTTCTGGTTTTATAATTTGCACTGTGATTCCTCTCATCTCTGTTGAAACTGTCTTCCCCACACCCACCCTCATTTTCTGCCTTGTCTTCAGCTGATATAACCGTTTTTTATAGCTTGTGTGTTGCTTAACTCCAGGTTCCCTTAATTTTGACCTGTTAATAACAGCCTGCATTTAAATTGGAACCTGTGCCCTGAGAGAGAGCCTTACAAGACTATCTGCAAATATATAGAGCTGAGTATATTTTTCTGTATCATTCTGTATTATAGAGCTAAATTGTTGCTTAGATATCTGTTGTCTTACTGTTCTGCAAATATACAGAGACCAGTATATATTTTTCTGGTTTTATAATTTGCACTGTGATTCCTCACATCTCTGTTGAAACTGTCTTCCCCAACCCCCCCCCCCCCATTTTCTGCCTTGTCTTCAGCTGATATAACCGGTTTTCATAGCTTGTGTGTTGCTTAACTCCAGGTTGCCTTAATTTTGACCTGTTAATAACAGCCTGCTTTTAAATTGGAACCTGTGCACTGAAAGAGAGCCTTACAAGACTATCTGCAAATATATAGAGCTGAGTATATTTTTCTGTATTATTCTGTATTATAGAGCTAAATTGTTGCTTAGATATCTGTTGTCTTACTGTTCTGCAAATATACAGAGATCAGCATATATTTTTCTGGTTTTATAATTTGCACTGTGATTCCTCACATCTCTGTTGAAACTGTCTTCCCCACCCCCTCCCTGTTCTTGGTTGTAGTTTAAATTTGGTGGCTTTTGCAGTGCCCGCCCCACTGTAGATTTGATCTAGGACACTCCCCCAAGCCCATCTCTTTACCGCATTCTACCTAATAAACCCTTTCTGCACTTGCTTTTAGTCCTTTTTAATTTAATTACATTTTTCAAACTGTGTGTGGACTAATATTGCTACATACTCAAGTGTGCCAGCTTGCACTGCATGTGAATTGTTTTTACTACTGTTTTTGCTACTTTTCTGAAAAAAAAAAACTGTAAGCCTTTTTTTTACCTTTCCTGTAATTAGTGTTCCAGATACAGATTTGCTGTATCCAGGACTGTTTCTAAGCTTCTGTGCCCCCCAAGCCTTTCTGTGTTGGAGGGAAGCCTTCTAGCTTATCAGTGGAAGTGGTAAGCATTAGGTAACCTGTCTACCACAAAAGGAGTGGTTCTGGCCCAGAATTTGTAGTTATTGGCCATTTGGGCGGTCTTCCATCTCTCTCAACTTTCTGATTTGAAGGCCTGCATTTGCACTTGTTTCTGTCCTGTAACACCTGGGCCCATCTCATTTGCTCACTCAAAAAAAAAAAAAAAAAAAAAAAATGTATCTGCTTTTACTGTATTTGTGTTTCTTCCTACTTTATTTTGCTTTTGCGTCATCTTAATAGTACTCAATTGTATTTATTACTGCTTGGTGTAACTCATTCTAAGCCTTTTAGTTTAAGCACTTGGGCATCAAACCAGTTGTTTTACATTAAGAAGGTTTGTGGTCCGCACTGTAGTGGCAGAACAGGTAGCTTACATCCTTCTAAGTTGGGAACTGCTGATTGAGGGCTCAGTGTCTGTTATTCTCATCATTCTCTTCATCATTCGCTTTCGGCTTTTCCCGTTAGGGGTCGCCACAGCGGATCATCTCTTTCCATTTCTTCCTATCCTCTGCATCTTGCTCTGTCACACCAACCGCCTGCATGTCCTCTCTCACCACGTCCATAAACCTTATCTTAGGCCTTCCTCTATTCCTCTTACCTGGAAGCTCCATCCTTAGCATCTTTTTCCCAATATACCCATCATCCCTCCTCAGCACATGTCCAAACCAATGCAATCTCGTCTCTCTTGCTTTGTCTCTAAACTCTCCAACATGAGCTGACCCTCTAATATACTGATTCCTAATCCTATCCATCCTAGTCACACCGAGTGCAAATCTTAACATCTTTAACTCTGCCACATCCAGCTCTGACTCCTGCCTTTTTGTCAATGCCACTGTCTCCAACCCATATAACATAGCTGGTCTCACTACCCTCTTGTAGACCTTCCCTTTCACTCTTACTGGTACCTGTCTGTCACAAATCACTCCTGACACTCTTCTCCACCCATTCCACCCTGCCTGTACTCTCTTCTTCACCTCTCTTCCACATTCACCATTACTCTGAACTGTTGATCCCAAGTACTTAAACTCGTCCACTTTTACCAACTCTACTCCCTGCATCCTCACCATTCCTCTACCCTCCCTCTCATTTACACACATATATTCTGTCTTAGCCCTGCTGACCTTCATTCCTCTGCTCTCTAGAGCATATCTCCACCTCTCCAGAGTCTCCTCAACCTGATTCCTACTCTCACTACAGATCACAATGTCATCTGCAAACATCATAGTCCACGAGGCCTCCTGTCTGATCTCATCTGTCAACCTGTCCATCACCACTGCAAATAAGAAAGGACTCAGAGCTGATCCTTGATGTAATCCCACCTCCACCTTAAACGGATCTGTCACTCCCACTGCAGTCCTCACCACTGTCACACTACCCTCGTACATATCCTGTACCACTCTTACATACTTCTCTGCCACTCCCGACTTCCTCATACAATACCACAACTCTTCTCTAGGCATCCTGTCATATGCTTTCTCCAAGTCTGCAAAGACACAATGCAACTCCTTCCGACCTTCTCTGTATTTCTCCAATAACACTCTCAGAGCAAACATTGCATCTGTAGTGCTCTTTCCTTGCATGAAACCATACTGCTGATCACTAATCATCACCTCCCTTCTTAACATAGCTTCTACTACTCTTTCCCATAACTTCAAGCTGTGACTAATCAGTTTTATCCCTCTGTAGTTACTGCAGCTCTGCACATCACCCTTATTCTTAAAGATAGGTACCAAAACACTTTTTCTCCACTCCTCAGGCATCCTCTGACTTTCCAAAATTTCATTAAACAGTCTAGTTAGAAATTCCACTGCCATTTCTCCTAAGCACCTCCATGCTTCCATTGGTATGTCATCTGGGCCAACAGCCTTTCCATTCTTCATCCTCTTTATAGCTGCCCTTACTTCCTCCTTGCTAATCTGTTTCACTTCCTGATTCACTATCCCCACATCATCCAACCTTCTCTCTCTCTCATTCTCTTCATTCATCAGCCTCTCAAAATACTCTTTCCATCTACTCAACACACTGCCCTCTCTTGTGAGTACCTTTCCCTCACTATCCTTTATCACCCTTACTTGCTGCACATCTTTCCCAGCTCTGTCCCTCTGTCTAGCTAATCGGTACAGGTCCTTTTCTCCTTCTTTAGTGTCCAATCTCTCATACAGCTCTCCATATGCCTTATCCTTAGCTTTCGCCACCTCTCTCTTTGCCATGCACCTTATCTCCTTATACTCATGTCTACTTTCTTCATCTCTTTGACAATCCCACTTCTTCTTCACCAGCCTCTTCCTCTGTATACTCTCCTGTACTTCCTCATTCCACCACCAGGTCTCCTTGTCCTCCTTCCTCTGCCCAGATGTCACACCAAGCACCTTTCTAGCAGTCACCCTTACTAGTTCTGCTGTAGTTACCCAGCTATTCGGTAACTCTCCACTGCCTCCCAGTGCCTGTCTTAACTCTTCCCTAAACTCCACTTCACAATCACCCTTTTTTAACTTCCACCATTTAATCCTTGGCACAGCTTTCACACTCCTCCTCCTTTTCTTGATCACCAACATCATTCTACAGACCACCATTCTATGCTGCTTAACTACACTTTCCCCTGCCACCAATTTACAGTCTCCAATCTCCTTCAGACTGGCCCTCCTACATAGGATATAATCCACCTGTGAGCATCTTCCTCCACTCTTGTACGTCACCCTATGCTCTTCCTCCTTCATAAAATACGTATTCACCACAGCCATGTCCATCCTTTTCACAAAATCCACAATCATTTGACCTTCTGCATTCCTCTCATTAACACCATACCTACCCATCACTTCCTCATCCCCTCTGTTCACTTCACCACCTGAACTGAAATTTAGTACTTGATAACCAATCCAAATGGGGTATAATGCATGCTGATTAGAATATAGTTATTTATTGGTCAAGGTTAGCTACTGGAAGCTTTGCTTGGTTATAACATGGCTAATGTGCTGCTCTCATAGCCTCACAGAGAAATTCCTTATTGTTCCCTCCTTATGGCCTAACTATAGATGCACTCACTAAAAACATGAGCTTATACTTGCTTGCTTTGCCACACATCAGGCATATTTAGATTAGAACTGTTTTCTCATTCTAACAGATAACTAGATGTTATTTATGAATCACATCCAAAATAGCACAGAAAATAACAAAAACATAAAGGTAATAATAAAATATAAGCAATAAAACAGCACTATGAACTGTTCTATGTACAAGTTAGTTATAAGGAGCATTATATTTGCAATTACCTAGAAAAAATGAAATATCAAAGTGAAAATATGTTTAATGAGTACTTGCTAAACCACAAAAAGCAGATGTTCATAAATGTAGCACTCTTGTAGTAGCCCAAGGTATACGGGTTTACCCCCCCCCCCAGCACCAGACAGCTTCTCAAAGCTTTAAATGCTTTCCAGGTGTTCCCCCTCCCAAGAGTGTTCAGGACACTCAATATAAAAGGCAGGATGAGTGATAAAAATTTTAGAAATTTTAGTTGCCAAAGTCTGCTATCATTAAGCTCAGCAGACAAGCCTCCACTGGGGAAAGACTTCCTTCTAAAATTTAATTTTATGTGGACAATGTATTTTTGGCAAGAATTCTGTTTTAGGTGCTATTAAAACAATGAGAAATAAACTGTCAGTTGTATTAAAGTACACTTGTCAATAGTGCTTCTGTTAACATTTTGTGAGGAAAAAGTTTATTGTGGGACTAAAATCCTAGTTTATTTTCTTATTTAATGTGTTTGGGAAATGACATTGTGCTTGCAGGGGACTTTTATTGGTATACTCACCTTGGAATCCCTAGTTCTCCTTTCTTCCTCCTTACTGACTATTATGGACTATATTACCTGCCTAACTATCTTCCTTGGCTTGCCTATGGAGCAGCAGTTGGTCTCAGTTTTATTACCTTCCCTAGCACACAGAATGAATAAACTCTCTAAGGAGTCTTTCATGGTTTGTCCAGCTCCAGATCCTTCTTTGCCTTGGTCACTAATGGGTGATTCTTTTGTGGCCAATTGTTATTCTTCAGAACACTCATCTTCCTCCCACTGTGCTCTTGGGGTAGCATCTGAAGCCACCAAAGTCCAGGAACTAGCCATGTCCTGTGTGGCTATAGGGAAGCCCAGAGTTAGTGAGGCACGCCCACTTTTGTCACTGGTTGGGGAAGGGGTTAGGTGAATGTTCTTCAGTTGGCTAGGAGGGGATTGTGAAAGATGAGACCGGTGTGCTTAAGAAGTAACGCTTACTGGGGAACAGTAAACTCAGTGTAGAGCATCCTGTCTCTATCTCTACAGATAGGGCTTTGCCAACAAATTGATTTCTGCTTATTCTAAGCCAGGACATGCTTCATTCAGGAAAAGAATAAGAGTTTCTTCCCATTCTGACAGGATTTTACAGGATTTTCCAGTCAGAAAAACAATCTGTGCAGAGGGAGTGGAGTACTTCAAAGGATTATTTAGACTCTGGGTTTTAAGAAAGCTTATATTCAGAATTCCCTACTGATTAAATCTCTTTCAGTTATATTTTTATCTAAAATGAGTGAGGTTTTTCACTTTGAACAAAGTGAACTTCTGTGATACAGAAAATGTATCATGACTTACAATTACAGATGCTAAAAGCTATACATAGTCCTCTTGTCTTGCCTTAGAGAATGTTTTTTTCTTATAACACCTAGTTAACTTGCTGGACAGCCTTTTAATTCCATGAGGTGTGATAGGTTATATAAGATACCGCAGGCAGACAAGTACCTGTTTTACAGTATTAAGGCAGACCCGACAATCATATCTCTTTCTAAATCTGCTGCTGCTAAACAGGTTATGGCTTTTAATACCATTTCCTCAGATAAAGAAGGGAAGGCAATTGTTAAGATGGAGAAGAAAATGTATTCTAGTACTTTGGATTTTAAATTGCCAAGCCCAAATATTAAAGTTTTCACTTGCGTCTTCTGAGAATATGCTGAAGTTATTGCTTATCCTTCCCTTGTGTCAAAAAGTTGGTAGCCCTATCATTTTTTGATCTTTGTAATGTTAAAGCTGTCTTTGAGGAGGTTAAAAGTACATTTCCTGAAGTAGAGAAAGAGTTAGTGAAATACTTTGAGGACTGGTACTTATATGGTAAACCAAGAAAGTTTGCCATATGGTCTGTCAGCAGCAGCTGCTATATATTTCCATCATTTCCCATGGATTTTTGGAAATCTTCTCCAATTCTGCAATGAATAGGCTGATGCTGTCTCATACATAGAATTCCATTCATGCATGATGGTACTGGGTAAGGTGTCTATTAATGAGTCTGATTTCATATCTGTAATGGCTGTTCAGGTTAGAGAACAGTACGGTGTGGATGAGAAGAATTTATGGATGTCTATAGGATGTCCACCCACACCTATGGAATGGCGAGTGGTGCAAAGGCATCAATGTTTAATGCAGGTGATTGGTCAGTGCATACTGTGCACTGAGAGAGAGCCTTACAAGACTATCTGCAAATATATAGAGCTGAGTAGATTTTTCTGTATTATTCTGTATTATAGAGCTAAATTGTTGCTTAGACATCTGTTGTCTTACTGTTCTGCAAATATACAGAGATTAGTATATATTTTTCTGGTTTTATAATTTGCACTGTGATTCCTCACATCTCAGTTGAAACTGTCTCCCCCCCCCCTCATTTTCTGCCTTGTCTTCAGCTGATATAACCAGTTTTTATAGCTTGTGTGTTGCTTAACTCCAGGTTCCCTTAATTTTGACCTGTTAATAACAGCCTCCATTTAATTTGGAACCTGTGCACTGAGAGAGAGCCTTACAAGACAATCTGCAAATATATGGAGCTGAGTATATTTTTCTGTATTATTCTGTATTATAGAGCTAAATTGTTGCTTAGATATCTGTTGTCTTACTGCTCTGCAAATATACAGAGATCAGTATATATTTTTCTGGTTTTATAGTTTGCACTGTGATTCCTCACATCTCTGTTGAAACTGTCTTCCCACCCCCACCCTCATTTTCTGCCTTGTCTTCAGCTGATATAACCATTTTTTATAGCTTGTGGATGCTTAACTCCAGGTTCCCTTAATTTTGACCTGTTAATAACAGCCTGCATTTAAATTGGAACCTGTGCACTGAGAGAGAGCCTTACAAGACTATCTGCAAATATATAGAGCTGAGTATATTTTTCTGTATTACTCTGTATTATAGAGCTAAATTGTTGCTTAGATATCTGTTGTCTTACTGTTCTGCAAATATACAGAGATCAGTATATATTTTTCTGGTTTTATAATTTGCACTGTGATTCCTCACATCTCTGTTGAAACTGTCTTGCCCAACCCCCCCCCCTCAATTTCTGCCTTGTCTTACGCTGATATAACCGGTTTTCATAGCTTGTGTGTTGCTTAACTCCAGGTTCCCTTAATTTTGACCTGTTAATAGCAGCCTGCATTTAAATTGGAACCTGTGCACTGAAAGAGAGCCTTACAAGACTATCTGCAAATATATAGAGCTGAGTATATTTTTCTGTATTATTCTGTATTATAGAGCTAAATTGTTGCTTAGATATCTGTTGTCTTACTGTTCTGCAAATATACAGAGATCAGTATATATTTTTCTGGTTTTATAATTTGCACTGTGATTCCTCACATCTCTGTTGAAACTGTCTTCCCCACCCCCTCCCTGTTCTTGGTTGTAGTTTAAATTTGGTGGCTTTTGCAGTGCCCGCCCCACTGTAGATTTGGTCTAGGACACTCCCCCAGTCCCATCTCTTTACCGCATTCTACCTAATAAACACTTTCTGAACTTGCTTTTAGTCCTTTTTAATTTAATTACATTTTTTCAAACTGTGTGTGGACTAATATTGCTACATACTCAAGTGTGCCAGCTTGCACTGCATGTGAATTGTTTTTACTACTGTTTTTGCTACTTTTCTGAAAAAAAAACTGTAAGCCTTTTTCCTACCTTTCCTGTAATTAGTGTTCCAGATACAGATTTGCTGTATCCAGGACTGTTTGTAAGCTTCTGTGCCCCCCAAGCCTTTCTGTGTTGGAGGGAAGCCTTCTAGCTTATCAGTGGAAGTGGTAAGCATTAGGTAACCTGTCTACCACATACGGAGTGGTTCTGGCCCAGAATTTGTAGTTATTGGCCGTTTGGGCGGTCTTCCATCTCTCTCAACTTTCTGATTTGAAGGCCTGCATTTGCACTTGTTTCTGTCCTGTAACACCTGGGCCCATCTCATTTGCTCACTCAAAAAAAAAAAAAAAAAAAAAAATGATCTGCTTTTACTGTATTTGTGTTTCTTCCTACTTTATTTTGCTTTTGCGTCATCTTAATAGTACTCAATTGTATTTATTACTGCTTGGTGTAACTCATTCTAAGCCTTTTAGTTTAAGCACTTGGGCTTCAAACCAGTTGTTTTACATTAAGAAGGTTTGTGGTCTGCACTGTAGTGGCAGAACAGGTAGCTTACATCCTTCTAAGTTGGGAACTGCTGATTGAGGGCTCAGTGTCTGTTATTCTCATCATTCTCTTCATCATTCGCTTTCGGCTTTTCCCGTTAGGGGTCGCCACAGCGGATCATCTCTTTCCATTTCTTCCTATCCTCTGCATCTTGCTCTGTCACACCAACCACCTGCATGTCCTCTCTCACCACGTCCATAAACCTTATCTTAGGCCTTCCTCTATTCCTCTTACCTGGCAGCTCCATCCTTAGCATCTTTTTCCCAATATACCCATCATCCCTCCTCAGCACATGTCCAAACCAACGCGATCTCATCTCTTGCTTTGTCTCCAAACTGTCCAACATGAGCTGACCCTCTAATATACTGATTCCTAATCCTATCCATCCTAGTCACACCGAGTGCAAATCTTAACATCTTTAACTCTGCCACATCCAGCTCTGACTCCTGCCTTTTTGTCAATGCCACTGTCTCCAACCCATATAACATAGCTGGTCTCACTACCCTCTTGTAGACCTTCCCTTTCACTCTTACTGGTACCCGTCTGTCACAAATCAATCCTGACACTCTTCTCCACCCATTCCACCCTGCCTGTACTCTCTTCTTCACCTCTCTTCCACATTCACCATTACTCTGAACTGTTGATACCAAGTACTTAAACTCGTCCACTTTTACCAACTCTACTCCCTGCATCCTCACCATTCCTCTACCCTCCCTCTCATTTACACACATATATTCTGTCTTAGCCCTGCTGACCTTCATTCCTCTGCTCTCTAGAGTATATCTCCACCTCTCCAGAGTCTCCTCAACCTGATTCCTACTCTCACTACAGATCACAATGTCATCTGCAAACATCATAGTCCACGGGGCCTCCTGTCTGATTTCATCTGTCAACCTGTCCATCACCACTGCAAATAAGAAAGGACTCAGAGCTGATCCTTGATGTAATCCCACTTCCACCTTAAACGGATCTGTCACTCCCACTGCAGTCCTCACCACTGTCACACTACCCTTGTACATATCCTGTACCACTCTTACATACTTCTCTGCCACTCCCGACTTCCTCATACAATACCACAACTCTTCTCTAGGCATCCTGTCATATGCTTTCTCCAAGTCTACAAAGACACAATGCAACTCCTTCCGACCTTCTCTGTATTTCTCCAATAACACTCTCAGAGCAAACATTGCATCTGTAGTGCTCTTTCCTTGCATGAAACCATACTGCTGATTACTAATCATCACCTCCCTTCTTAACATAGCTTCTACTACTCTTTCCCATAACTTCAAGCTGTGACTAATCAGTTTTGTCCCTCTGTAGTTACTGCAGCTCTGCACATCACCCTTATTCTTAAAGATAGGTACCAAAACACTTTTTCTCCACTCCTCAGGCATCCTCTGACTTTCCAAAATTTCATTAAACAATCTAGTTAGAAATTCCACTGCCATTTCTCCTAAGCACCTCCATGCTTCCATTGGTATGTCATCTGGGCCAACAGCCTTTCCATTCTTCATCCTCTTCATAGCTGCCTTTACTTCCTCCTTGCTAATCTGTTTCACTTCCTGATTCACTATCCCCACATCATCCAACCTTCTCTCTCTCTCTCGTTCTCTTCATTCATCAGCCACTCAAAATACTCTTTCCATCTACTTATCACACTCTCCTCTCTTGTGAGTACCTTTCCCTCACTATCCTTTATCACCCTTACTTGCTGCATATCTTTCCCAGCTCTGTCCCTCTGTCTAGCTAATCGGTACAGGTCCTTTTCTCCCTCTTTAGTGTCCAATCTCTCATACAACTCTCCATATGCCTTATCCTTAGCTTTCGCCACCTCTCTCTTTGCCATGCGCCTCATCTTTTTATACTCATGTCTACTTTCTTCATCTCTTTGACAATCCCACTTCTTCTTCGCCAGCCTCTTCCTCTGTATACTCTCCTGTACTTCCTCATTCCACCACCAGGTCTCCTTGTCCTCCTTCCTCTGTCCAGATGTCACACCAAGCACCTTTCTAGCAGTCACCCTTACTAGTTCTGCTGTAGTTACCCAACTATTCGGTAACTCTCCACTGCCTCCCAGTGCCTGTCTTAACTTTTCCCTAAACTCCACTTCACAATCACCCTTTTTTAACTTCCACCATTTAATCCTTGGCACAGCTTTCACACTCCTCCTCCTTTTCTTGATCACCAACGTCATTCTACAGACCACCATTCTATGCTGCTTAACTACACTTTCCCCTGCCACCACTTTACAGTTTTCAATCTCCTTCAGACTGGCCCTCCTACATAGGATATAATCCACCTGTGAGCATCTTCCTCCACTCTTGTACATCACCCTATGCTCCTCCTTCTTCTTAAAATACGTATTCACCACAGCCGTGTCCATTCTTTTCGCAAATTCCACAATCATTTGACCTTCTGCATTCCTCTCCTTAACACCATACCTACCCATCACTTCCTCATCCCCTCTGTTCACTTCACCTCCATGCCCATTAAAGTCCGCTCCAATCACTAGTCTCTCACCCTTAGGTACACTCACCACAACTTCATCCAACTCACTCCAAAGTTTCTCTTTCTCATCCATCACACACCCAACTTGTGGAGCATATGCACTAACAACATTCATCATTACACCATCAATTTCGAGCTTCATAAACATCACTCTGTCAGACATTCTCTTCCCATCTAAAACACTCTTGGCATATTGTTCCTTTAGTATAACCCCTACCCCATTTCTCCTGCCATCCACACCATGATAAAACAATTTGAACCCATTTCCTAAACACCTGGCCTTACTTCCCTTCCATCTGGTCTCTTGCACACACAATATATCAACCTTCCTTCTCTCCATCATATCAGCTAGCTCTCTTCCTCTACCAGTCATACTGCCAACATTCAAAGTTCCTACCCTCACTGCTACACTCCTAACCTTCCTCCTCTCTTCCTGCCTTCAGGCATGCCTTCGCCCTCCTCTTCTCCTTCGGCCAAGCCACTGGGGATGCACAAGCCAGTGCATTTCTTTGTGCCGGTCCCAAGCCCGGATAAATGGGGAGGGTTGCGTCAGGAAGGGCATCCGGCGTAAAACTTCTGCCAAAAATTACTGATGCGGAGTGTCTGTTATTCTAAAAGTGTATTAATTCTGGTTTAAGCACTTGGGCTTCAGGCCAGTTATTTTACATTAAGAGGGTTCGTGGTCTGCACTCTTGTGGTGGGAGAGGCTGGACTCTGCTCCTCTGAGCTGGGAATTTCTGGCTAAAGGCTTATAGTGCCTGCATATTTGAACTGCTTCTTACTGAAATTGGTACACCTTGTTTGCTGTAGCATAGACTAGATCCAGACCTGCTGAATCTAGCTTTGTTTGTATAACTTGAGCACTAATCCAGGCATTCTTTAAAGTATTCAATTGTATTTATTACTGCCTGGTAGTAACTTGATTAAAGTGTAGCTATCATTCTAAGTCTTTTGGATTAAGCACTTGGGCTTCAGACCAGTTGTTTTGCATTAGGAAGGTTTGTGGCCTGCACTGTGGTGGCAGGACAGGTAACTTACATCCTTCTAAGTTGGGAACTGCTGATTGAGGGCTCAGTCTCTGTTATTCTAAAAGTGTATTAGTTCTGGTTTAAGCACTTGGGCTTCAGGCCAGTTATTTTACATTAAGAAGGTTCGTGGTCTGCACTCTTGTGGGAGGAGAGGCTGGACTCTGCCCTTCTGAGCTGGGAATTTCTGGTTAAAGGCTTATAGTGCCTGCATATTTGAACTGTTTCTTACTGAAATTGGTACACCTTGTTTGCTGTAGCATAGACTAGATCCAGGCCTGCTGAATCTAGCTTTGTTTGTATGCTTGTTGTTTGCTTGTTATTTCCCTGAAATGCTAATTCCACCTAAAACATGGATTTTCAGTACTTCTGTGGATCCCTAGTGATATCTGCATTGCTTACTGTACTTATTTCCTTGTTTCACTTCAAAGAAAGTTACTGTTTGTTGTTTTTGCACTTAAGTTACCTGTAACACATTGCATTTAAGTTAGCTGGCACTTGCTCACTAAAGCAATTATATAAGTCAGCACTAAAAAATTAAAAGCACTACACCCTCACAAACTCCCCTTGAGTACCTTGTTCCCCATTGGCCCTTTTTTTCAATTATAAAGGAATTTCCAATACTATTCTAGCATGTCCAAAGGTCAGTTGTCAATCTTCTCTCTGGTCCAACTGGTGAATCTGGGAATCTTGAGGCAATGTTACAACTGCCTCATGTACACAGACAACCCTCTCCTCCTCCCAACAAATTCCAACACATGTGAGAGATGCAACCATATAGACAAACTGGAGGCTAAGCTCTCTCAACTCAGTACTGGCATAACCAGTCAGGAGGAAAAGGAAACCACACTCACTACGATTCCAGTCTCACATAGACCTTCCACGACAGCAAACCAAACACATAAACACACAAAAACATACTCGGAGGCTCTAAATAAAAATCTGCCTAAGCAGCAGAGATCTCCAAAGCAGACACCCAAGCAACCCCTACCCCAAAACAAAACACGTGCAACACATAGCTCATAAAGCCAGTGTGCCAAACAGTCACAGCCCTTAAGGCTAAACACTTTTATAGTCACTTGTAATAGGTGACTCTATCGTCAGGCACACTGACGTCCTGCTCACCAGGCTGAACAAGGAGAAGGTCATGGTAAGCTGCCTGTCGGGCGCTAGGATCCGCCACATAACACAAGCACTCAGGTCACTCCAAGGGAAGTACAAATATGACTCGGTCATTGTCCATGCTGGTGTGAATGACCTGAGACGTACTTCCCTGGACTACATGAAAAGAGACATAGAGGAGCTCTCTGAGCATGTAGCCTAGGTCGGTATGACCCTGACCTTGAGTAGCATCTTACCCTCACCAAGAATGATGCCACAATATGGAGACAAGATGATCAATTTCAACAACTGGCTGAAGTATTGGTGTCATTCAAAGGGGATCCAATGCCTGTCAGCCTGGGATGACATGCTCGACAAGCCACGATGCTTCGCTAGGGACGGCTTGCACCTGTCACCCCTGGGCTTTTGGATATTGGCAAAGGCTCTTGCTTCCCCCATAGTGCATTTTTTAGGCAAGGCTCAAAAGACAAACCCACCTCCATAGGTATCACAAGGGATAAGAAACTAAGAGTAATGTTACTCAATGCCAGAAGTCTAAACCTCAAGATGCAAGCACTCAAAACTCTCCTTAGCATGGAGAACATCGATATCTGTGCAGTAACAGAAACCTGGTTCAAGGCTCCCGAGATCACCCCAGCACTACCAGGTTATACCTCATACCATGCTTTTCGGCCCCAAAACTTGGACTGAACCACAAAAGGAGGGGGAGTATCAATATTCGTCAAAGATACCCACACCTCCAGGTTGGTGGAACAGCACAAAGCATCAGAGACTATCCATGTGCAACTAACAGTGGGTAAAACTGCCTTCCAGTTTATAGCCTGCTACAGACCACCCTCCCAAACCCAGGAACCCCACTCGGCCTTCCTGAGACCAATGGAAAATATGAAGGTCTCTCCAAACACCATTATATTGGGCGACTTCAACTACCCAAACATAGACTGGGAGCATTACTCTAGCTCCAACACCCTAGCCCAAAGGTTCCTACAATTTATAAACTCAAATGCTATGGAACAACTTGTTACCACTCCCACAAGAGGGGAAAACATACTGGACCTGATCATCACCAACATGGGGACTCTATGCTCCAGACCAGAAGTATATCCCTCACTGGTAAGATCAGACCATAAACTAATCTCACTGGATATTCACATCCCGACCCCACCCCCTGCCCAGAAAACCACAGTGAAAAACTTCTCTAAAGCAAATTTCACACTCCTCAAAACCGAGGTGGAATCCTTCAAAGCCTCCGAGTCTGTGGAAAATATGGCCCAGACCGCAGAATCCTTTATAAACGCATTCTATGAACACCTTCAGGAATGCATGGATCATGCAATCCCAAATAAAACCAAGACCCAATCCTCCAAAGGCAGGCGTCCTGTCTGGTGGACTCCAGCCATAAACAAACTATACAACAGAAGGAGGAAGCTACTACATGATAGAGCAAAATCCCAAAAAGGGAAGGCATCTCTGATCAGTATTAGCAAAAAACTACGGGCACTCATAAAATCATCTAAGGCCAGCTTTGAGAGAAAAATTGCACAGGACACTAAGGATAATCACAAGGCTTTCTTTAGTTATGTTAGGAACCTGGGTGGGAATTCCCAGATATGCTCAGAATTAGTCCAAAATGACAAAAAAATACATCAAACCCACAGACATTGCCAACATCCTAGCTGACAGGTTCAGCACCAACTCCCCCCCCTCCCCACCAAAAGGGCAAATATCTATCCCAGCAGAGTGCTGCCCCCCTGACATCTCAGATGCTCAGGTAAGAGACGCCCTCTCCAAAGCAAAAAACACAGCATCAATGGGACCAGACGGTGTCCCGGGCTGCGTCCTACTTGAACTCCAAGAAGAGCTAAACCCAAACATAAATCTACTGTTCAATCTCAGCCTTACTACAGGATATGTACCCAAAGAGTGGCATACAGCAACAGTGGTCCCTCTCCACAAAGGTGGTGCCTCAACGGATCCTGGAAATTATCGCCCCATAAGCCTGACTAGCTTGGTCTGCAAAGCTATGGAAACGATCATCATGGACCTCATAAATAAAGATATTGGGGACCTACAGACACTGGATCCTACCCAGTTCGGCTTTGTTAAGGGCAGATCCTGCCTCTTAAACCTGGTCGATTTCTTTGAAACAGTCACCAAGGCCATTGACGAGGGGAAGGTGGTCCACACAGCCTACCTGGACCTCGCAAAAGCCTTCGATACAATACCACACTCGGGCATTATAGATAAGCTCACCAGCTTAAATATAAACCCCTATGTCACTAGATGGGTTGCAAACAGGCTCAAGGACAGAACCCACATAGTTAGAATTGCTGGAGCCATGTCAGACTCCAAACCAGTTACAAGCGGCGTCCCACAAGGCTCAGTCCTGGGACCTCTCTTGTTTGGTATATATTTCTCGGAGGTACAAGCCAACACGGAAGGACTGTGGCTGACCAAGTTCACAGATGACTGCAAACTGGGCGTCATAATCGACTCTCCAGCTGACACAAGCATCCTCCAAAAGGGCCTCATAGAAACAGACAACTGGTACCAGAGCCATGGCCTCAAGCTAAACGCCAAAAAGTGTATAGTCATCCCCTTTGGCAAAAACAAAGTGCCCACAAATTACCACATAGGTGGTAATCCATTAAGTACAGAAGAAGTAATTAGGGACCTGGGGACCCAAGTTGATAGCAATCTCTCATTTGACAACCACATGGCCAAAGTGGTTAGAAAAAATTTTATATAGCCCACCTAATCATGAAGGGATTCACATCTAGATCAGGGGAGGTCATCGTGCATCTTTACTCATCCCTCATCAGGCCCATAATTGAGTACAATGCCCCTTTTGGGATGTACCTTACCAGACACTTGCAGCAACTGAAAAGACCCCAAAAGTGCCTCACCAAGAGGATCAAAGGGCTCAAACAGATGCCATATGCTGCCCGGTTAAAGAAACTCCAGCTCTACTCAGTGGCATACCGCCTGCTCAGAGGCGATCTGTGCCTGACGTATAAAGCCATGTCCAACCCGGAATTAATGGACATGCTGCACCTCAGAAAATCCAAATCCCATCAAGCTACGCGCGAGACTTGAACTTCAGCACTGAAATAAATAGGACATGCTGGAGGGACAGATTCATAACCCAGAGGCTCCCTTCACTCTGGAATAAAATCCCAGTCCAGGTTAGGCAAAGTCCCTCATTGACTCTCTTCAAGAGGAATCTTGATGAGTGGATGGGAGATTGTAGGTTTACCCCAGGTATCACTTCTGTGTCACTGTTAGACAGAGGCACAGTATACTAACCTCGAAAAAGGGCATAGCAAAATTAATTTAAAATGGGTGGCGAAAGCCAAACACACTCTGGCTAGGCTTATAAATGCCCTAGGGCAGATAGCCTAGTATGAACCTATGAACCTATGAACCTATGAGTGTAATATATTGGACTTCCTAAAGGCTATAGCTGTCTTGGTGAAAGTTTAGCAGTACTACTACCATGCCATATACCTGTGATGTACCTTGTTATGGTGTTGGGATGTAGATTGTTTGTGCACAGATATGGTATCAAGTGTTCTATTTTGCTTTACATTTGTATTCAGTTTTTCTTCTTCATTTTGGAGCACGTTATTGTGTATGGTTGTCTGTACATATCTTTCCTATGATAGTGCTCTCGCTGGCTTTGTTTCAGGACAGATGCTATTTCCTGATTTGGTATACAAATCTGTGTTACTGGGGCATGGTATCTCACATTCTAAATTGACATTTTTTGCGCTTGTGAAAATCAGTGTTTGCATATTTCAAGATTTTACACCCTTGAGCTTCTGGTCTCAATCTTTTTAACATTCGAGCTTGTGCTTTTTTGAGTTTCTAAACTAGAATCATTGTAGCAAATGTCATTAAGATCCCCTCTTTCTCATCTGCTTTGCAGCTAATAAGGTTCCACCCTAATATTTCACTTATAAATAAGAATATCTCTTTCTTGGAGGAAGACATCAAACTTTATCAAAATATATTTTTCCTCCAGTTGTCTATGCACTGAATATATTTCTTTGCTACTTTGACTTCTTGCAAGAAAGCAATGTTGGCTTTCCATTTCTGGAAAAATCTACCTATCTTTTACACAGGGAATGTAAACTACTTTAACATTAACATCTAACCCCCCATTCAAAGGATATTATAAATAACTGTAAATACTGTACATTTTACTAGGTATTAAAGACAAATGATTTGCGATAAAGTGCCTACAGTTATGCAAACTGAATCTAGTGTCTAGACTGATTATGTAAGTCCCTTCACCAGCAGTAGTGGTCATAGCTATCTGGTAGTTTGTATTGAATAGAAAGAGAGACATTGTTATACATCTGCTAAGTCATTAATGGGAGTGTGTCTTTCTTCTGCTTGCTTCAACATATTTTACTTCTTTACATTTACAGACTTGTGCATACATTCCTTTGATTTGTAGTGTCAGGCACTATGGTGTTGTGACTGGTCTTCCTCTGATGCATTTTGGATCTCCATTTTTGTCTCTCCATCTGCACCTAGAGCTTCATGCCTATTGTCCACAAGCACACTTGCTCCAAAAAGCTACCTGGTGATTGCCTTCCTTAGCAGACCATTCTGATCTTTTACTGCATTTTCTGGGCTTTCAGCTTGGTGCTCCATGCTTTTTGTGACATGACTCCTTATTGGACACTGCTGTATAGTTCCTCTGTTCAATGTTGATCTTCACTCACTCCTTAGTAAGAGTGGGAATATGAAAGGAGTTGGCTAAGTTGACTGTATTACTAACATCTTATGTAACTAACTTTAAATGACTGAAGTTCAGTGCAGCATCTTATGACAAAAATTTGTCTTTCAAACACTGCAAAAGGAACTGAACATCATTCAGAAAATAAAGTTTTATTTAAGAGTTTCACTGGGACAAAATGTAGGACACTTGACTTTGGCGCTGGAAGACTAGAAGGCTTGAGTTTTTTTCCACTCCAGGTGATTGGTTTGCTAACACTACAGTATATCACTAAAGGAGTAATGTTGTCCTTTGGATGAGATGTTAAACTGAGGTCCCTTCTGCTTGAATTGGTGATAGCTTAGATAGATATAAAAGACCCACAGCATCTATTGAAAAGAGTAGTGGTACTTTATTCATACTATATACACAAGAGCAAAATATATACAAAATTTGTATTACTTATAGTATTTACACATCAGTATTAAATGTAATTTTACTCATAATTAACCCCCCACTCTTGTTGCTCAAACCATAATCTTAATTTATCTAAAATTTCAGACATATTCCAAACCTTAATAAATAACTCTTCTTTCTATCTTGCTTTCCAACTATTCTATACAATACCAACAGTACAAATACCAGATTTATCTATAATCACTTTTTACCCCATAAAACCCAAACAATAGAATTTTAATTTCTATTTCTTCAAACTTTTTTATCCCATACACAACCCTTGCTTTAATATTTTTTTCCTTAAACTTTTACCCCTTCACTCCCTTGAAAAGTATGTATGTTTTTTTAACTAATTACAAAATAAATGTAATCTTGTTTTAAACACATTTATTGAATTATCACTTGTGACATGGGCAAATTTACATTTACACAAAAGTAATGATACTGTATTAACAAATTAACACCAGCAAACATTATACTTCACATATATTGCTATGTATCATATAACCATAGCAACATTATATAAATTATTCATCTCCTGTCCCTTTTTTCAACATCTTTATTAAATAATCACTTCTGACATAAGCAATCATACATTTATATAAATGAAAACAAACCAAACCAACACAATCCTAGTTGTAAATATTTTATATCACAAACCATACTGACACACTTTCAATTTAATAAGGTCAAATTTTATATCTCATATTAAACTGATAATTTATTTATCACTTACCTCCATAAAAAATCTTGATATTCTGCTACGTTTTAAAATCTTTTCTTTTTCCACTTGACTTAACCCTTCCCATGTGATTCTATACCATCTCCTCACAATATCCCCATACCAATGTCTTCTGTTCATTTTTACCTTTTTAATTTCTAAATCCCAGATCCTCATTTTTCTTTGATATTCTATTATTTCTCTTCTTCCACTATCTATTTTTCTTTTTAAATTTTTTTTTACAAATATTCCAATCTCCATATTTAGTTTCTAAAATCATAAATGCCAAAGCCTAATCAATCCTTAATTTTAACTAAACAAATAGATGCAGCATACACAACAGGATTTAATAAACCAACCCCCTTCTTCTTCCTTTAACTATAAACATATGTCTTTACTGGATTTAATCTAAAACCCTAAAAGCAACAAAAACAGCACCCCATTTATTTTTCTTAATTACTGTCTAACATAAATACATTATTCAGATAGCCAGTCTTTTTCATAATAACATAATCTATTAAATATACATTTTTACATGATAATCTAAATAACCTTCACAATTTTCAATATCTTTACTTTTTTCAGTTAAACTACCTCATTGTCAATCACCTCACTACTTCTAAATTTTACCCCCAAAGGACTAAGTTTATTTCTACTAAAATAATTCTGCCTATATCTATCTCTTCTCCTAAACCTCTACTCTTATCTTTATTTCACTCTAAACTAACAACCCTAACCAACTAGTACCATATCCCAACAAATCCTACATCCAAAATGTATTTAGAAACTAAAACAACATCATTAGCATAAGATAACACATGGAACTCCTACAAAATTCTTAACATAATACTGAGTACCCTTCTTTGCTTTTGAAACCTTTTAACCTTCTGCATTCTTAAACAAAAGAAAATAAAACCCCACTCATTGAGTTCCCTGGCTCCATACCTCTTTTGAGGTAAATCTCAGAACTAAACCAGCCATTAATAAAAAGACTCACATTATTATAACCATATATAATCTCAATAAATTAAGCATTTTCCTGTTTAAATCATCTTCTTCTGAAATCCTCCATAAACTTCCATGTTCTACAAAATCAAAAGCTTTCTTCAAATCACCAGAATTTGACTTCACTTCACTTCACCTCTTGCAAAGTCATTCACAATTTCCCTTATCAACACCAATAAATCTGGACTGGTTCTTCATTTCACTCCAAAAATACCCTTCATGATAATTTCTTGTAATATCTCATCACATCTCCACTGCAAAATGTCCATACAAAATATATAATCATCTTTATTTAACATTATAGGCCTCCTATTTTCAACTTATTTCCTTTTTTTTTCAAATAAACTTTATAGTGCCTTCACAAATGTCTTCCTCAATTTCATTCTTCTCCAACTGTTCATTATATATTTTTGAAAGTATATATTTTTGCCACGCTTTCATAGTGATATACACTCCATAACCCATACTATCTATGCCTGAGACTGACTCTTCCCTGACTTTTCTTAAATCTTTCTAATTCTAATAAAGTAATATTTTTCTCTAAATCTTTTATTTTCCCATGTGAAAAACACTCTCGAACAAATCTCTTTTCCACCATCTTTCTTTTTATATAAATCACTGAGACTTTCCACACTATCTATAATCTCTTTATGTTTGTATTTAATCATACCATTATGGTTAATCATTTCCCTCATGTCATCTTCACTATCTTAACCAAATAAGGGGATTTCTCTTCTATTTTTCCTTGCAAAAATATATTTGTATGAACAACAGACTCTCACATTTCTCCTTATTCTCATTAATGATTTATTTTTCTTTAATCAGAAAAATCAACTTTTTTTCCAGAAGACTTTTCAACATATATATTTATATATCCTACTATAACACTCATTACCATGTTTTCTCTTCTTGAACTTAATTTCTAAGAAAACCCTTTGAATTTTCTTTAAATACAAGCTGCCATTCAGTCCATGATGTATAAAACGTCCTCACTGACAAATGGTCTTTCCATAACTGATCTATTTCTTATTGAAACTCTTTCTGATTTACATTTTTTTAAATGCAATCTCTTTACCCCTTTCTCCTGTATTATAAATCCCACATTTTTACCACACTCTATCCAAATAACTTTGTGGTCTGAAAATCCATTCAACATAAAACTTCCATCTACTTCAGTTATACTTTCTGTGAACCAAAAACAAATTAGTCCCAGTTCATTCTCACATTTTATCAACTCTTTAGTTTCCTAACCTCTGTCTCAGCCATCTTATATTTCTTCCTAGGACTACAATTCAAACCCACCATTATAATAATGCTAACACAAACCATTAAATATGGTTTCAATCTTTCAAATAGTTCTCTTTCTTGCAAAACTGTTGAAGCATAAATCCCAATAAACCTGTATATATCATCACCCCATCTTACATCAGTAACTGTCCCTCTACTTATAGATGTAATAGAAGTGGCCAATACTTTAGCTTCCTCCTTAAACAAAAATATTACCCCTATATACCTTTCTTTTCCCAGATTCCACACAATCTCGCCCTCCCTGCATAAAACTTTAAGCTGCAATCTATCTTGCTCAGGAATTAATCAAACCTCTTAACTTGTAAACACATAACATCCACTTCACACCTTTTGCACCATGGTAAAATGGCAAATCTCCTTCCTGTTTTTATCAAACCATTAACATTAACTGAAAGAGATATCAAATTATTCTTTCCCTTTTTTTATTCTTGGGAGAAAATGTTTTAAATGTCCTTTTTCTTAACTTTACTCTGGCTTCAAGGCTACCTTTTCTCCCTGAAATTACCACTTTATCATTACTTTCATTTGACATGTTTCCTTTCTTTCCCAGTGCACCATGACATCCTCATCTTCCTCACCTTAATTTGTTTCATTGCTAACTTCATTAATGCTCACTTATTTTCTTTTATTATACTCAACCAAAAATGGCCTTCTTTATTTCTGTTCATACACTCTTTTAGCATTTACTCATCATGTGATTTTTCCCCATAGTGATTGCATCTGATTTTATCATATTCATTAATAATATGTTTAGTATCGCCAGAAAAATAGCATGTCTTTGGATGACTTGCTGTTCCCATATTCCAATTTACAAAAAAATTCACTTGGTAAATATTTAACAGCATCATTTTCAATTTTTAACAAAACATCTAACTGCCAACCAGCATCCCTCAAATATCTTTCATTTATAGATTTCAACATACTTAAAACAGAAAAACACAAGTTAGAAAAAGATTTTTAACTCCCATTTCTTCTTTTTTATCAGTTCTAAACTGAACCATAATTTTCTTTTTAAATTTATTTTCTTGTCCTGAAAACATAAAATTATTCTATAGAAAATAATTTTTTTACTTTCACAAAAATGGAGGAAATGTGTCCTTATTAACTCAGTCTCAAATATCACATCACAGAAATGTTCTTTCCTTAAATGAATAAGAGATTTTATGTCCTTAATTGAGAATCCCAGTAGCAGAATCAGGTTATTCCACACATAATATCTACAGATTGTAGAATCATCTTTACTTTGAACTCTTACAGTATACAAATTGTACAGTACCTTTTTATAGACCTCTCTCTCTCTCTCCCCTAACAGCATCAGCATAATATCTCTTATCTTTTACTTATCCATCTTGATTATCAATAGTCTCATTAGCAAGCACATTTACTTCACTGTCTCTTCCTTTATCACAAATGTTTTCAACCACCTCAGACTAGGAAAGCTCTGTCTCCTCACCCAGCTCCTCTTTTTCCAGGAGTAAACACACATGAGTATCAGTTAAACCTCCAGATAATACTACAATCATGATAATATTCATTGCAATTCAGCAAGACTCTGACTGTTTGTAAAATTCACACTCTGGGTCCTACGCTCTTTTTATCAGACTGACAGGTCAGCGGCATTTTTTTTCACCAACAATGCCAAAACACCTTTCCTCACCTCTGTCATATTTCTTGCAGCTGTGTGCCACCTCTGCAGCTGGATGTGATGTAAGAATCTGACAACGCACTTACACAATAAGTAAGAGGAATTCCCTAATGCCCTGGACAAAAATTTTCTAGTATGAAAAATACCACCTTGAGTATCCTTTGAAAGGAGACTACTAGCCTAGTGTGACATGCCCTGGCCAGATTCTTCCTAGTAGTAGAAATAATTTCCTGGGTCTTCCCTGAAAAGGGAAGTTTGCAAAAGCATTTTTTTCCTGAACATTGTACTTACAAAGCCCTTAAAATGTTTTACTTGATGTTTATCCAAAAGAAATAGTTACCCTTCCTGCACCTTGCCTATGGTAACTTCACAGCCCCAAAGCCTCATAACTTTGAATACAGTTTGCTTTGGGGAAGAACCCAGTCTCTCTTGGCAGATTCATCACATTATGTACTTGCTATCTTTCCAGTCTACCATGAAAACATATGCTCATTGCTTTAGGCAGCCTCTTTTTTTCAGGTAGGCAACCAGGTGATTTCCTTCTGTGTTCTTTAGTCCTACTATGATTGCAGCATCTTAGTTAATTTTCTGTATACTTGAGTTTCCCCCCAAAGAACTTGTACAACACCTGGATAGCTCTGGGGTACCACTTGACATTCCTGAACCACAGCCACTTCTACTGCCACCATGGATTCCAAACAATTCCTCTTGATGGGCATACTTCCCATACTTCTCAATGTCTTAGAGCAAAGGAATCTGGACCAAGCCAAAACTAATGGGGGCACAAAGGCCCTAAAATAGGGACAAGTTTTAAATATTGCTTTTATAAACTTAGAAGGTTGATATAATAGCAGGTTTTGGATCAGCATGAATTTTCTTAAGGGTATGAAGTCTGAAACTCAAATGTCTGTCATTTATTTCTGATTTCAATCCTCAATGATTTGCCAATAAACCAGAATTTTATGAGGAACAGACCAGAAATATGAGGCAGAAATCTGGACATTCTGTGAAAATTCTGACAGTCCCCTTATGCAAGATACGAGCAGACCTCATTGCTCTGGTGTTCTGAAGAATATGACTAACCCACACTGTAAGTTTCTTATGCTTTTTGTCTATTCTTGGTTGGGAGACAATGCTTTGTGGCTGGCCTTGCATTCTTGCTGCCTCCTATGTAGACCTTTACTTCAGAAAATCTCGAGTACCTCTACTTTACTTCACACTATGAGTTAACTTGTGTTAATCATGCAGAAAGGACTGAAATGAAATATAATTTACCAAAATTTTCAGAGCTCAAAATTTTTCTGTTCACATCATGCTGGCAAGCTCTGCATCTCAACTTTTATAATCACTCTAGCTCATAGATTCAATCCACTTCCTCCCTAAAGGCATAGTTTTACTTCTCTGGAATATATGTCAAACTGCTGTACAAAATATTTACTGCTGGAAAAAATCAACTAAGTACTGAAAAATGGTCTTTCACAGTCCATTGTTTTCCAGTAGGGGCTAAATACTGTAATGCTTTCATCGTCTTTCAATTTCACTACCTTTTCAATACTTTAGCTCCAACAGCGCTTTTCCTCACTTATAGCAAGGAGTTGCAGTCAGCTCTCTTCCTAAGTGATAATAATCTTAATACACAACAAACCTCTGTGTCCATCTACAGGACAGCGGTCTTTCTCTCCAGACCCAAAATTGCTATAGACTACGGTGGGTAGCCATCTACAGAAATGTATGCCTAGATCTAGTTTTCTATGCAACAAATGTCTTTTTCTCAAGGTTATAGTAGCTATAGTGCTACTGTGATTACAATGTTATCCTTGATTAATTATATTTACAGAAGCAAGGAAAAAAGTTAAATAAGTAAATGTCTCTCCAAGACAGTGGCTTTGACATTCACATCCCGTATCTGTCAACCCAAATAAAATACCCAACTGAAGAAAAAAGTAACAAAACAAATTACGTGTTAGCTCTGGAACTAGACATTTGAAATTGTAAATTCGACTATCATTCCAGCTCCTAGCTTCAAACAAAGGAGTCCATCAGGGATCTCTTCTCAGACTATTCATTTTTACAGTCTTTCATTTTCACCTTCTTTTTTTCATACTTGAGCTACAAACAGTTGCCTAAGCAGATTCCCTACTCTGTTTTGTTGCTGTTGTTGTCATAGTTGTGTTTTTTTTTCTGACGACACTGCTGATTATCTTAGGTATCCTCTGACCTCTGAACATTAAAAATTATAGCACTGGTATTTAAAAAAATCACAGCAGGTGGTCAGAAAGAGGAGCACTTTCTTGTTTTTTCATAATTAAAAGCTTTTTATATACTAGACCCTGTATAGTTAGTGATAGTGAATGTTTGTATAGGCTTAGTGTGTGTATTTAATAAATTATGTACCCATAATCAGGTCTGACTTTATGAGGAACATTGCAAATGTAGGAGAAGCAAGGTTAAAACTTAAGGCCAAAATCATAGCACTATGCACAAATCATAGCAGGTGAGAGTTATGATCTTAGGACTTCCTTTAGTGTTGACCTTGACGATATATTGAAAAAGATTCAGTGTAAATAATGTATGTTTATTCTGAAATGACCAAACCTACAATGTTTGGCATTCAGGCCAGACTGAGATTAACTATGCATACATGGCAGGGATATTACTACACCAACTGCTAATGGAGAAGAAGCTTTACATAATTTTAACATCTTGACTATCAGTCACTTCTCATGTCTTTCCAAACATATGATAACTTTTGCTCTCTGCACTGTATTGTGTTTATAATCTTCCCTGCCATGATGAATATCTAATCATTATTAGTAGAGTTCTTTTATTTATGCTGGCATGCACCCTTCCACTCTTACCCCATACGTCTGCCTGAAAAGTATATGCACTATTGAAAATTTAAAAAAAAAGCATGCCAAATTGCTGTAATTTGTGTCCCAGAGACTCCTCCATCTGTGGAATAGACTCCCTCTCCACATCAAGCAGAGTACTTCATTATCCCTTTTTAAGCACAACTTGGATAACTGGATGATAAACAGAAAATACACTCCTGGGATTCCACCTGTGTCACTGCTGGACAGGGGTTCTGGGTGCTGACTTGTCTAAACATGGGATAAACTCTTGGCTAGGCTTATAAAGGCCTCAGGGCCAATAACCTAGGAACCTCCTATGATCCTAAGGGCTCTACCATGCAAATACCACTGCTATATGAGTTACAGTTTCATACAACATAGATCAAACCAAACTACGTTACTGTGAAAAGGCAACTGGTCTTTATTGGCTAATACCTTTCCCTGTTATGCACAGTCCAAAAGTGTATAACTTCTTTCTGTTCTTTTCTCACTTTGTACCCTCACATAAGTTACAGTCCAGGAACAAACCCCAGGCCATATCTAATCATGTTGTTTATAATAGGATCTTGGTCTGTTTTACATTCCAGGGCACTTTCCAGCGTTTTACCTTTTACCCTAAAAATACAGGTTCTGTACTGCATGCATCTCTAGTATAAGCAGTCATATTGTTTTTTTGGAGAAACACCTTCTAAACTTTCAGAGTATGACACTAATGGAAGTATGTCTATCAACAGTTACATGAAACAACTACTGAAAAAATGTGCAGCCAAAAACTTTTTATTTAGCATTGTTGTTGTTTTGTTGTTACTTGTGCAAGTACGTTGATACCTGTGTTACTAAGTCCTGGCTGAAAGAGGTCCTTTTCTCTACTACTTCACCTTCTGAGTCACCAAACAATCAATGCATAATAAATAAATAAGTACATACATAAGCTGCCACACATTTCTGAAGGGAAATAGTTTAAGTGCAATGTCTAGGTGTGATTTTGTTATGCTTAAACTGGGCACAAGAGGGAGTAAATGTTTTAGAAATAACAATCCGTTTGCTTGGAGTGCTTTGACAAGCCCCATGCACTGGCTTATGAGGATTTTTTTTTCATGGATGTTACGTGAATATTTATGAGTTCTAATATTACATTTTAGCATGACATTTAAGTATAAAATTGAAAATGTAGCATTCTAGAATGAAGCAATACAAGTACTATTATTGCTTAAAAAGTCCTGTTGATCACTTCCTTCAGTCATATCAGAGATAAAGATATAAATATATTTTTTATGAACTGAATGTAACAGAATAGCTTATTAAATTTGTTATACCTGGAAGATTCATAGGATGTTTGTTATAACCTAAAAGAGACTCTGGATTCTGTATATTGAACTCTTGTGTATATTAAGATGACCTGTTGGATAAAACGGAAAACGTACTTATGGTACCTTAAGAATGTGATGCAAAAATGCTCTTGTAGAGACTTTTGTCTCAACCATAAATAGATATATACCTGCTCAGAGTATGATACGTATCTGCTGTCATTGTGTTATTTAACTGTTCATATCCCTGAATTTCTGCTGGAACTAGTCTCTACCTACCTAAACCTATGCAGTTTAAAATGCAGTAGATATCTATAAGAAAATAAATAACTTGAATCTGTGAGATGTGCTTGAACTGCTCTGTAGCTGTTGCCTGGCATGTAGTTTTCATTTGTGACTTTGGATATGCTGCTTCTCTCTGTGTGTACTGTACATCAGGCTGAAATCTCAAACAGGATTTTACAGCACTGATTAAAACGGAAATTACAATCATGCATCTAATTGCTCTGAATCTCAACAAGTTAAAGTGCCACTGCTGGATAGAACTGGGAAGATGTCAGCAGAGGACCTCTCTGTAAATTAAATGCCCAGTTGATATACCGGTAAAGCACTTGTGGGAATTTGTTGTTATAGCAATTTTTTGAGTATTGACAGAATTAAGGCTGTAGTTTTCCAGGTATATCTTAAGTTAGTGGCACATGAGTTGATAATTTCAATACTGGTCATTTTTATACAATGCCCCTAAGGCAAAGAGACATACCAATCAACCTCTCAGCTGAAGAAATCTGGGCAAAGCTGAAATTCATCTGACCAAAGGCCCAAGTTCAGGGACAGATTTTAAATATTGCTCTTATAAACT
The DNA here is from genome assembly GCF_019279795.1 of Protopterus annectens. Taxonomy (NCBI): domain Eukaryota; kingdom Metazoa; phylum Chordata; order Ceratodontiformes; family Protopteridae; genus Protopterus; species Protopterus annectens. The sequence continues at coordinate 836,622,144 of NC_056731.1, forward strand.
TAGAAAGATGATAGAGTAACAGGTTTTCCATTAAAATGCATGTTTGAAATGCCTGTCATTATTTAGTAACTTAAATCCTAAGTGACTAGCTGGAAAAATATAAACTTTAAGAGGAACACACCAAAAATATGAGGCAAAAATATGAGCATTCTGTGAAAATGTGGACACCTGAGAAGTATGCTAAGGAAACAGAAGTCCACAGACTGAAAAGTGTGCACTATTGATTTATTATCCAACATCTTCTTATATTACTTTTGATCTACCTAAGCAGCTTAATTGTCAGTATGATGAAGAACCACATTAAAGGGTCTATAACCCTACATGGAATGAGATTCAACTATCTATTTAACCATCTTAAACCACACATCTAGCTGGATAATCATTTAAGTAGTATGAGTATTGCTGAGGATTCAAAGGCTGAGTTTAAAATTGTTGGGAGCTTCCCCTCCTGTACATCTCAGCCTTTGCAGGCTGCACCCTTCTGTACAACAGGCCAAGTGTCTCAATGACTTCAACAAGTGTACCTTTAATTTCAGATGTTTGATGACAATTAAGAACTGTTTTGTAAAATATCCTAACGGAAGTTATTCTATGCTGGGCTGTTTTCCATTAAAACACACTAGGTGTCCCCCTTTTCCCTACACCCTGCTAACTTTCTCTAACTTGGAAATCCTACTAATCATGCTAAAACTAGACACTCATAAGACAGTCACAATCATGGGTATGTACATACCCTATGGTAACAATGCTAAAATGCTGAAAGATAGTCTCTGCTGAGACCCTCAAAAATCCTCATAAAACCATAACACTGGGAGATGTTAATAAAGATAATAACTGGCAATAAAAATAAACTGAAAATCCAACCAATAATATACATCTGTACAAGTTCATCCAATTTATAACAACAGCATCTAAATATAACAAAGCCAGTCTAATGATACTCTTTCCTGTCAATGAATAATTCTGCTGTTTATGAAGAAAATGAATGCCAAATTTATCAATAGCTAGGAAAAAAAAACAGCATTGTGGTATAATAAAGTTTGCTTATATAGAGCATTTATAACCATTTTTGAAATAAAGGTCATTCAAATGAACGTTAGTTCAATGCTTCCAGGGCTATGATGTTTGACCAGAATTAAATGTGTTTCAGGTACATAGTGCTATCTATATAACACATTCCACACTACAAGTAATCAAATCCCTTATATGAAAAGTACTAGAGATGTTCACAGATGAGAAATACTTTGATTTACAAAGATGTCTGCAGTACAAACACATACCACATAATTAGTAACCTCCAAGCTTCATTCCTAGAAAGACTGAATAATCAGAATGTATACAGGTTTTTAGAGTTTGCATGATGATGAGTAATAGTTTTGCCCCCCCTTGTGCTGAAGTTATAAGTCTCAGACAACAAGCAATCTAGAAATCTGTAATTCTTTAAAATATGCCACTATTTTGTTGATTGCCTGCTTCATTTTAAAGGTGTTACTGTCAAAAGCTGTTAGTGAGCTTATGGCCAGTGTATTGGTAACCTCATATCCTGTGTATTAGTGAACTCAGATCCTGTGAGTAGCAGCCTATCTTGCTACTGATATAATTCTTCCAAATGTTTAGAAGTAACCTGATCCAGAGCCTGTTATATAATCCTTTTTTTATAGGATGTAACCTTAAACCATGTGTAAAGATTCTGAGCTTCCTTCAGATTGCTACAAATTATTTTTACCCTGAGAAACTATGATTTGAGCATGTTCTTAAACATGATGTGGGTGTGGTTGTCAGGAGTGAATTTTGAGTAAAATGTTTATGATATAAACTTTAGTGAACCATCCAAACTATTAGTAGCTATTATATCTAGAAAGTCCACAGTTAACAGGTCTAAAATAACAATGAATGTGATTTCAAATCTACTAGAGTTTAAATAATCCAAAAATTAGCTCAGCTCTGTTGAATTACTCTTCTAAAGCAGCCAATAACTGTCAAACCAGTGTCTCCATTTGAGGATAATATATGTTTAAAGTAGGACTGTAAATCAAATCTTGTTCAAGGCAGCCCATAAACAAGTTATTATATGTAACAGAATATCATATATCCCCTGAAAATAAGACACATTCTTCTGTAAAGTTATTTTTGCAACTTGAGTAAAAACATACTAAAGCCCATGGAACACATATTACAATATTCTAACCTGTTCTGGACAACCAGAATGTCACCTTCATGGGAATGGTTAGTATAATGTGATTACATGTCAAGTGTGCACGTGTAAATGAAATGGTGAAGTTGTGCCCTTGTCATAATTGGGGAAATTGTGTTGTACTCTTGTTTCTTGAATTTATACAAGACAATTAAGCTTCAAGGAACTCAAAGAGAGGTCCTGCAAGGCAACCATATTCTCAGTCAATGGAATGATTTGGAGTGGAGGTCAGGAAGAAAGTGATTTATGTATCATACAGAATAGGTAAAATTTCTGGAGTTGTCCTTACTAGTTATTGTAATTTTTGGACTACTCTGTACTAATAAAGGTGATCTACCTTTGAGAGTAATATACTGAGGCAGTATTTTGTAAATCAACTTGTTATGTGAACACCCTGCACCCTTTGAGGTTTATGATCTGTGCACGTGCTTTTGTGGAATGTGTGTCTGCATTGCTGTTTATCTATCTATCTGTTTATCTTTACATAAACATTATCTATCTATATGCGTTTATGTCACAAAATATCTAAAACTCAAAACACTGAACCTCAAAATATCTAAAAAAAAAAAAAAAAGAATTAAGGCACAAAACTAGGAACACATCATACTGATTCACAAAATACAAAATAATTCTGTCCAACTAAACATACCCTATAACATACACCCAAATGCAAGATTAAGATCAAATAATGTCTATGGTATTGTTAGGGGAAAGGATTTCACTAATATAAGACAAAAGGAGAGAAACACACACATAACACCAAACATGCAAAATAGTAAATCGATCCACTTTCCTAACCATTACACTAACCCACAGACACTTTCACATTCATACCAATCGCTAAAATCTTTTCAGTCAAACAATTTCCTGCATAATTGTCGTACTAACAAACACTAACAAATTAGCATTCAGTCAAATGTGCTTTTGATATTTTGTACTTGCAGTATTTTTCACCCCTTCAAAACATTTCAGTCAAATATGCTACTGATATTGTGAGCTGCAACCACAAGAAATGAAGAGGATGAATGTTGAAAACAGGCAGATTATTTACAAAAAAAGGCTTTTAGGTAGAGGTTATAAAAACTCAGTAATTTAATATTCTCATTATTGTGCATAAGAAATTTAAAGGAATAATTAGTTAAAATACAAAGACTGGCCTTTTGCTAATAGCAATACAATTTCACTTTTGCTGTTTGTGACAACTTTTGGTAGCAATATATTGAAACTAAAAGTGTTTTTTCAAAAGTTTTAACCCATTTTAAAGGCATATAATTTTTGGACCTTTTTTCTGATGATTGCTGTTTCAATTATCAAAAGGGAGGGAACCTGGGACAAAAGCTATTAACTTTTAAAAATCCATTCACATCCTGAATGACCCAAATATATTTAACCAACAAATGCATAGGTTGTTACCCCTGTGAAACATGCACCTTTTCTCAGTATCTTAGTAGAATTAAGAATTTTATATCCAGAAACACACAAATATTATATGAAATTAAATAATTTTTAACTTGAAGGTGGACCATGTAGTTTACTTAGTTAAGTGCATATGTGATCCATTTTGTACTGGGGAGACTACTCAGCAATTTAAACAAAGAATTTCACTCCTTTTGAGCAAAACATACACTGCAATCATAATAGGAGCACTTTAGTTAAACATAAACAACATCAGGGTGCTATTATTTTATTCTTATAGCACCAAACTGTGTTCCTGTACTTTCAAATAAACTAGTGGAAAGAGAAAGATGGTTACATTAAAAAAAATGTTCATTTGGATTATTAATATAAGGACAATATTTAGTCGAGGATTGAATGAAGTCCTTTGATGTAGCCATCTGTTTTTTTGGAAATTTATATTTTCGTACAAAATGTCTTGCTATTTTTGTTCATACCACTTGTTAGTGTTAGATGATCATTATGGGTTAAACATTTCTTTATGCAAAATTAAAAACATTTTTCTATTACTATGTAATTAACAAGAGGGATTATGATACTCATTAATATATATTGTTACAGATGAAGTTCAGACCATGGGCTGTCACAGGCCATCACTTGTATCATTTACTGGGTTTAGATTACGTTTGTTCATATTAAAGTAATTGGTGGTCCAGTGGTTATTTTCCCGGAGTTAACTTGCAATGTTCTGGGATTTCGACTTTATGAAGTTTCAATGGTGACGTCTCGCTGTTGTGAACGTCAACATTCTGGTAAGTCAACGTTTCAAAGGAGATCCATATGTGTGTATATATATATATATATATATATATATATATATATATATATAGATATATATATATATATATATATATATATATATATATATATATGGTTCCCCTTCACAAGATCAAATTCCTATAAACCTGAAATTCATAACCCCAAAGCCAGTATCTCGAGTTTACAGAAACTCGAAAATGTGAAGGGGAAATTAAAAAAAAAAACACCTTTCTAATGTTTTTGCAGGGGGGGCTTTGCCCCTGCACCCCCCACCCCCTACTTAAATATTCCCACTCTGAGATCACACTACACGAAGGAAAGGGAAATCTCCCATTCTGCGCTATATGCATAAGTGCAAAATGGAAGATTTACCAGTCCTCTGCTATAATGCAGTCACACAGCTCTTAGACGACAGCTGCAAGTGTGCAGGGGGCCTAGCCCCCTGCAATAAGGTAACTGAACTCTTTTTTTTCTAACCCTAAACTTCCCATTCACAATTTTGAGTGAATGCAAGTTCTTGATTCTGGTCTTGAGCTTATGCATTTTGAGCTTCCATTCATTCAATCTTGTGAAGGGGAACTATATATATATATATATATATATATATATATATGTATAAAAATGTGTGTGTGTGTGTGTGTCCCTATCATAACACTGAAAACTCATAACTCTAAAACCCATAAGGTCAAATCCATTTCATTAAAAATGCTAAAAAGTGTAGAACTGTGTAGAATTCTGTTGAATGCATGCAATGTTCTCATTTTTTTATCATACAAGTTATTAGGAAAGTGAGTCTAGCACAATATGTGTGAATTGTGATGGCCAGCATGATGTTGTACACCCAGATCTGTAGATGACTGTATTTACTGTTAAGCACTGAGTCACTGTGTATGGTGTTTTTTTTTTTTTGTTTTCTCCACACTTGTGTGATTGCAACGGGTGAGGGAGGGAGACTTGTCACTCTGCAAAAACATGTTTTTAGGATATATTTCTTGTGAGGAATGTTTCAATGTTATGCATTTTTGGTATTATGATTTTTTAGTGATATGTGTTTGACCATATGGCTTTCAATGTTATGAGTTTTCAGTGTTACGACATAGAACTAAATATATATATATATATATATATATATATATATATATACATGGATTCACTTCAAAATCCTGAAAGCTCAAAATCCTGAATCTCAAAATCCCGAACTCAAAATCCTGAAAGCTCAAAATACTGAAAACTCATAATACTGAATCTCATAATACCGAAAAACATACAGGACACCAACAATGACTGTATTGCAGCTACACTACACTGTACATACACTACTATCTATCCACTTTCCTTAACCCAGACCCTAACCCTAAGGTCCGTCACTATCACACACTCACCTCGCTCGTGCCCTAACCCTAACTCACTTAAACCACCCCTAACCCCAAATTCTGTCACTATCCCGCACTCACCTCACCCGTGCCCTAACCCTAACTCACTTAACCCGCCCCTAACTGTAACGTCCGTCACAATCACACACTTACCTGACCCACGCCCCAACCCGAACGTCCGCACAATCACACATCAGTGTTGGTGTCCTGTATGTTTTTCGGTATTATGAGATTCAGTATTATGAGTTTTCAGTATTTTGAGCTTTCAGGATTTTGAGTTCGGTATTTTGAGATTCAGGATTTTGAGCTTTTAGGATTTTGAAGTGAACCCATATATATATATATATATATATATATACATATATATATATATATATATATATATATATATATATATATATATATATATATAATATGAAATCACTTTAGAACATTGAAAGCCCATAACACTGAAATTTAAAACACTGAGACCAAAATCCTGAAAATTCAAAACACTAAAAATTCTAAACATTGAATCCCATAACACTGAAAACGCATAGGAAATCAGCAGGAGTGGCCTTAGGTCGACTAGTGCCCTAGGGAAAAGGGCTCCATGGCATCCCCCACCACACCAGCTGGAGCCTCCATCCTAGTCTACTTACACCAAATAAACACTGAAAAAGTGCACCTTCTACAGCGGCGCCCAAGGCAGCTGCCTAGTTGGCCTATGCCTAAGGCTGGCTATGGAAATCAGCATGTGCTATATTCCAGCACAGCTGCATACAGAAACAAATAAAAAACAAACCAAATTGCACTTCTTCAACAATAAGCAGGGGGGCAAGCCCCCCTGCACCCACCATGTGGGGGGCTGCTCCCCCCACACCCCCTGCTACTTAAATATATCAACTCCAAGATCACGCTACACTACACTAAGATGTGTTATGTTGTAGTATAGCAAGTAAGAAGGGAACATGACTGAGGTTACCTATGAAACTCCGGTAAGTATTGCAGAGATATATAGTAATGTGTAATGTTTTAACAGTGAAGTAGTTCATAATTTCATAGGTTCATAGGTGTGTACTAGGCTAATGGCCCTGGGACTTTACAAGCCTAGCCATAGGATTACCCTGGCATCATGCCACCCTACCTAGTGTTTTAAGAGAAGGTTGAGGATAGTTTTTTACAATTTAATCAGGCAGTCATGAAGTGCAGAATGCTATGTTTGCTGTTTTGTTCTGTGTAGTGTGATCATGAAGTTGATATAAGTAGAAGCAGGTGTGGGGGGTGCAGGGGGGATTGCCCCCTTGCTTATAGTTGGAGAAGCATAATATGGTTTGTTTTTTATTTGTTTCTGTATGTAGTTGTGCTGGCATATATTGAATGTTGGTTTCCTATGTATTTTCAATGTTATGGGATTCGATGTTTTGAGTTTTCAGTGTTTTGAATTTTCAAGATTTTGGTCTTAATGTTTTGAATTTCAATGTTATAGGCTTTCAGTATTCTAAAGTGAATATACATATATATATATATATATATATATATATATATATATATATATATATATATATTTGAACACTGAATTCTGTATGTGGTGTAATTATGACAAAACATTTTGCATTTTTAAGTATTTTGGTGTTGACACATTGCAGTTGCCATTGTGTGATGTAAACGCTATGCAAATAATGACATTTCTTTAAAAGCAGTTGGGTAATACTATGTATTAGCTGGAGCAGGATTCCTTCCTTGTTAGACTAATTGGTTATTATGATATCAGCTTATGTGATTTGTTCTTTGAAAAACAGAAAGGCTTTTCTAAACCATGGCAGAATCACTAGATTTTCAAAGGAAAGGTTCATTGCCCTGGAGTGGAATTTGAGCAGAGAGTTGTTGTGCCTCAAGGAGGTGGAAGGTTTTTGTAAAAAATGTTATTATCCACAGATGAGCACTTTTGTTCATGTAACAGTAATGAACTTCTTCAGATAAGTTTAAAAAAAAGTTTTAAAAAACAAAAGGCAGGTTTTTAAATAAGGCCCAAAATGATCATGTGATCTAAGGACAATGTCATTAAATCCTCCCATTTACATTTGTATTTTCATGAACTAAAGCACTCATTTGCAGATAATAAAAGTTTTTAAAAGAATCTTGTGGCTTCTCCTTCTGGCAGCTAATGTAGTTTATATTTTACAAAATCAAGACTTCCAGTAATTATGGGTGAGCCAAATAAGTCCACAAATTAAGTGACAAGTTTAATAGAAACAAATTAATAAATGCTGTTGTCTCTGCTTATTCAGAGACTTTATCAAACAAAATACAAGTGCACAATGCAACTGTTAATCAGCATTCAAAACCAACACCCACCCAGCTCCACCAATCACATAAGAAAATGCATTACATCTCCTTATTATAGAGAAAATCAATATATGTGCAGTAACAGAAATCTGATTTAAGGCTCCAAAGAGCACCCCAGCACTACCAGGCTACAGCTCATACCATACATTTTGGCCACAAAATCTGGACCGAAATACAAAAGGCAGGGGAGTATCCATATTCATCAAGTATACCCACACCTCCAGGTTAGTGGCACAGCACGATGCTTCAGAGATCATTCACGTGCAACTAACAATGGGCAAAACTGCTATTCAAATTATAGCTTGCTACGGATCACCCACCATGTCCCAGGACCCCCACTCCACATTCCTGGAAACACTGGAAAACATAAAGGTCCTACCAAACACCCTGAAATTGGGTGATTTCAATTATCCAAACATTAACTGGGAGAACTACTCAAGTACAACCTCCCTGGCCCAACATTTCTTAGAATTTATAAACTCAAACACCCTGGATCAACTGGTTAACACCTCCACCAGAGGTGACAACATACTGGACCTTGTCATCACCAACATGGGCGACTGGTGTTTCACACTGGAGGTCAACCCCTCACTGGTTAGATCTAACCATAAACTAATCACTCTGGATATTCACATTCCGCCACCCCCCCCCCCCCGGTCAAAGAAACCACCGTGAAAAACTTTTCAAAAGCAAACTTCACGTTACTTAAGACCAAGGTGGGAAGTTTCAAAGTCCCCATGCTAAAGGATAACGCTGTCCAAGCTGCAAAATCCTTTACTAATGCAGTCTACGGGCACCTACAAGAATGCATGGATCATGCTATCCCAAACAAAACCAAGACTCACTCCTCCATGAAAAGGAAACCAGTCTGGTAGACCCCTGCCATAAACAAGCTATACAATAGAAGGAGGAAACTAGTACAGAAAAGAGTAAAATCCCAAGAAGGGAAGACATCCCTGATCAGTATCAGCAAGAAACTACATTCCCTCATAAAATCATGCAAGGCTAGCTTTGAAAGAAAAATTGCCATGGACTACAAAGATAACCAAAAGGCATTCTTTAGCTATGTCAAAAATATAAGTGGCAATTCTCAGATCTGCTCGGAGTTAATGCAAAATGGCACAAAATACACTGAACCAACTGATATAGCCAACATCCTGGCAGACAGGTTCAGTGCAAACTTCACCCCTCTCTCACCCCTAAAAGGGCCCATAACTATACCAGATGAATGTAGTGCCCCTGAAATCACAGACACTCAGGTTAAAACAGCCCTCTCCAAAGCCAAAAACACAGCATCAATGGGACCGGATGGTGTCCCAGGCTGCATCCTTAACAAGCTCAAAGATGAATTAACCCCTCACCTAAACACACTGTTTAAACTCAGCCTCTCCACAGGCTACATGCCCACAGAGTGGCGCACAGCAACAGTTATTTCGCTCCACAAAGGTGGAGCCACAATGGACCCCGAGAACTATCGCCCTATAAGCCTGACTAGCTTGGTCTGCAAAGCTATGTAGCGCATCATCATGAATCTCATTAACAGAGACATTGGAAACCTCCAAACACTGCACCCAACCCAGTTTGGCTTTGTTAAGGGTAGATCATGCCTCTTAAACCTGGTGGACTTCTTTGAGACAGTTAGCAAGGCTATAGACGAGGGAAAGGTGCTCCACACAGCCTACCTAGACCTCGCAAAGGCCTTTGACACCATTCCCCACTCAGGTATTATAGACAAGCTCACCAGCCTGAACATAAACCCCCTACGCACGAGATGGGTTGCCAACTGGTTCATGGACAGAACCCACATGGTAAGAGTTGCAGGAGCTAGGTCTGACTCTAAACCGGTTACATGTGACATTCCCCAGGGCTCAGGCCTAGGACCCCTCCTGTTTGGCATATACTTCTCAGAGGTACAGGCAAGCACAGGAGGACTATGGCTCACCAAGTTCACAGACGACCGCAAACTAGGGGCTATAATTGACTCTCCAGCTGACACAGACATCCTCCAAAAGGGTCTCACTGAGAGAGATACCTGGTGTAAAAACCATGGTCTCAAACTAAATGCCAAAAAGTGCATAGTCATCCCCTTTGGAAAAAACAAAGTACCCACAAACTACCACATAGGTGGTAGCCCCCTAAATATGGAAGACGTAATAAGGGATCTGGGGACCCAAGTAGATAGTAACCTCTCCTTTGATAATCACATTGCCAAAGTGGTTAGAAAATCCGTCTATGTGGCCCACCTAATCACAAAAGGGTTTCCATCCAGATCGAAAGAGGTCATTGAGCCCCTCTACATATCACTCATCAGACCCATCATAGAGTACAATGCGCCATTTGGGATGTACCTTACAAGACACCTTCAACAACTGGAAAGACCACAGAAGTTCCTCACCAAGAGGATCAGTGCCTCAAGCAGATAACCTATGCAGCTCGACTGAAGAAACTCCACCTGTACTCGGCTGCATACTGCCTACTCAGAGATGATCTCTGCCTGACATACAAGGCCATGTCCAACCCAGAATTGATGGACATGCTCCACCTAAAGAAAACCATATCCCCTCGAGCCACATGCTCCAGGGATCTAAACCTCACCACAACAATAAATAGGATGTGCTGGAGGGATAGATTGCTGTCCCAGAGACTTCCCATGCTCTGGAACAAGATTCCAGTCTACATTAGGCAGAGCTCCTCGCTAACCCTCTTCAAGAGAAACCTTGACGAATGGATGGGAAACAGAAAGTTTACCCCAGGGACCACTTCAATGTCCTGCAGTGGGTTTTGTCACCTTTTCTAGTACTGCCTACTATGTTGACACCAGTA
>NC_056731.1:836638075-836658075 GCF_019279795.1 Protopterus annectens
TCTTCCTGCCATATTGTCTGGTTTATTCAGTACATCCCATACACAATACAGGATTTATACTGGAAATTAACTTTTTACTACTTTTAGATTTATTTCTTATGGCAGTACATGCAAGATTATTACTAACCTGCTTCATGATGCAGCCTTTGCAGCCTACACACATGGGCTTCATGATTCACAGCCCTCCCCACTGCCGCGGTCAGAGACATAAGAGGAATATTTAGCCATACCTATTCATAATATACATGAGCTGGCAATTATTAAACAGTTAGTAGAATGAGTACTTACACGCTGCTGGGACATCACCCTGTCTAGATTCTTGGATCCACTGATCCAAGAGCTCCCTCTTCCTCTGTTTTAGGTTGGCATAGTGATGCTTGACCTACTCACCAGTTCGAAGGACGCCAGTGGCACTGGTGAAGTCATGGGCGAGATGGCCCCAGGCTTCTGCTTTATATTGGGAACCCTGGTACTGGCCCTGCAGCAGTCTCTCTTCATGGTCTTTTACCAGGAGTCCTGCCATGACCTTGGACTCCTGGATGCCCCAGCCCTGCGCTCGGAAGCGTGATCCTTCTCCAACACCAGCCATAGGGCCTACAAGAGGAAGCTGCAACCAGTTATGAAATGTATTCCTGTCTGTGGGGTTTAAATAGGGCTGATTTCCCAAACTTTTCTGTGATTGGATGTTTTTGAAAATGCTAAGCTATGGGCAAACCCACTTACCTAAGGTTGGCATTGCTTAAAGGGCCATACCAATGGGCAAATCGATTTAACTTGGCTACGCATTGCTTAAACCTGGTAAGCAGAGTTGTGCAATGCTTAGCGTTGCTTATTTTTTAAATGTGCACACTATTTGCTGTTGGCATTGATTTATCATTCATTACATGTTATATATTTGTTTAGTATCCGTGATTCATGTGTATGTACACTGTATGGGGTACTTGTGTTTATTGGAGGATTTCACCACTTTATTACAATGCCATCTCACATCTGGACTTAATGCAGCACTCCAATTCACACACACACACACACACACACACACACATATATATATATATATATATATATATATATATATATATATGTTATTTAGTAGGTTATACCACATAAAACTGTTTATAGATTCCATTCACATGTGAATTGTGATTTTGATATAGTGAGGATCTGTTTGGGTATACCTCAGCTTTATGTACAGCTGTGATGGCTTACTGGTTAACTGCTGTGACTGTAGTGCACAGGGTCCTGGGTTCAAGACTTGCAAGGGATGTTTATTTTGTTGCAGGGCAGAACAGGGGCTGTTGGATACAGAGTGATTAAGTCACTTTTAAACAGTTGTAAGCGGGTTTGCGCTGATTTGCATGACAGTAAGCGATGCTAACTTCCTGTTACAGTCTCTTATACTCAGCCTCTAAATTGCTTAACCTGTATAGGCATTGCTTACCCCCACGCAAACAGGCTTAAGCCCGCTTACTACTACTTAAAAGTGCTTACCCCTGCACTAATTTAGAAAGAAATGAAACATGGGTCTTGGAAAAGTGGTAGATTTGGACACTTTATACATTTTTTACACTATTTGCTGTATGGCATGGATTTATAATTCATTACACATTATAACTTTGTTTAGTATCCCTGATTCATGTGTACATATACTGTATAGGGCACTTGTGTTTATCTGTGGATTTTATCATATTATTACAATGACACCTCACATCTGCACTTAATGCAGTACTCCAGTTCACAAATATACATTATTTAGTAGGTTATACAGCAAAAGAAATGTCCATAAATTGCTTTCACATGGAAAATGGAAGTGACTACATTTAGGATCGAACCAGGAATGACTGCTCACAAAGGGAATACTCTGACTACTACACTATTGCAGGACTGCTTCTATTGAATGTATCTTGCTATTTAGCTTCTTGTGCTATTTAAGCTACAGTATGCATAGCTAAGCAATGGGCAAACCAGCGCAGCTATGGTTAAATTTAACCTGTTTGATAAAAAAAAATTCTAGTGTTATTTTCTCTCGGAAGGGACAGGATTCACCTATTGCTGTGGATTTCTGCCTATATTTTATGTAATAGTTGCATAACATAGTTATTCTGTATCTGAAACACTTAAATGTTATAAGAAACAAAATAAGCAACAAAAATACTACAAGAATAAGTTTTATTTAGGCAAAGATGTCAAGTTCTGTCCTTTGTACTGGCCATGGGTATGTTTCAGCCTGCCAAATCTGACGTTTGTACCAAAAATTTCCCACTTTGGCCATTTGAAAAACTGGCAACCCTACAACCCCCTATGAGCATTCTTGCTCATTGTAATTGCTGAATGGCAATTCTTGAGTACAGGGGTGTGTATATTGTGAAAGCTCTCTCTCAGACACATCCCCTGCACTAGTCCACGCTCGGTGTCCGTTTAGGAGCAGAGACGGCACGTATTCATAGCTATGCATGGCGTGCTGCCATGCTGCTCTTAAATGGTCATTTCCATGCAGGAATAAGCTATTCCTACATGGAAGCGTACTGAATTCCAGGGAGTATTTATTTGTGTGTAGTTTTGACTTGTACTTTTTTCCAAAGTATATGGGCACTTTAATTTAGTTGTTTTGTTGGGCGACACCTTTTGGATATATTTATGCCCCCTATAACTGGTGTGTCTTCTGAAAGATGTATCTGGGCCTTTCAGTTCTTGAAGCTGGGGTAGTCTGCTGCCATTGTCCACTTTTGCATTATTCAATGAAATGGGCTTCAGTAATTATTCCATTCAAATACATAAGTTTTCACTAATGTAGTATCGTTAAAATGTAAGGCAACAAAATGGCAAGTTTACCTAACATCATCGACCCATATATCTATATCTATCTATATTTATATATATATATATATATATATATATATATATATATATATATATATATATATATATATATATATATATCTGTCTATCTATCTATAACTATATATATATATATATATATATATATATATATATATATATATATATATATATATCTATATTTATATATATCATACACACACACACACACACACACACACACACACACACACACACACACACACACACACACACACACACACACACCGTATATATTGGTTCCATTCAGATGATCGACATTCTAAAACTTCGAATGTCATATGGCCGAGACAATACGATCGATGTTTTAAAACTTTGAAAATTCTGAACGGAGATCTCCATACAGCGGGGAACGGGAAATTTTCCCTTTTCCTCTCTGTAGTGCAATCTTGGAGATGGTATGTTTAAATAGTAGGGGGTGTGGGGAATGCAGAGGGGCTTGGCCCCCTGCAAAAATGTCCAGGAACTTTTTTGTTTTGTGTTTGTTTTTATTTAAGGTGTTCGAAGTTTTGCAATTTTGATCATATGGTCTCAGCCATATGACATTCAGAGTTGTAAAACTTCGATCATCTGAAGTAGATCCATATATTCTGTCTATCTGTCTCTCTCTCTGTCTATATATATATAGACAGATGAGTAGATATTTATTGTTTGATTAGTTATTTATTTATTGACATCTGATTACTATGTAAGTGTCCATTTACAGCAGTGGTCTGGGAAGAAAAGCTCCAAAGGATTACAAAAATATTTTAAGAACAATAATTTTACAATCTTCAGAAATAATGCAAACACATCTATAGTTTACATTATTTTAGCAAATTAGACCTATCCTAGGATTCATTAACAATCGTGTATGCTTCACCCATTAGCACAATGAAGAGCAGTGCTCATTGAATATGCATGGTGCTCATCATGCTTACATGATTCCAGGCAGCATTCCATGGTCAGCAACAATGCTGGTGTCCATGAAATGGCGCTGGAAGCATGAGCTCACAATGTAACCAAAAATACTTGCCTGTAGGCAAACATATTATGCAAGTATGAGCAGACAGCTTATATGAAGTAAAGGGAAGTGACATTTAAGCATGTAGATGCAAGTAACATGAAACTGGGATAATTTCACAGCATAATATGTGAACAGGGCGGTGCTAATTATGAGGAGATGATAAATGTAAAATATGTACTTATTTAAAGCATTCTAATGTGATGATGCCAGAAAGAAACATTTTACAGTAGTAAGACATCCATACTGATGAAAATAATAAATAATCCTTTTTGCAACAGTTTACACCTGTACATAACTTAAAAATGGATATGCTAAGAATGGATGTGAGAAGGATACGATGCAACATTGTAAGAGAGATGACTGAATATGATATTAAAGTTGATAACATGTGGGTTGAGATAACATCAAGGACAGTGGATTCATTATGAGCCATTAACATACAATACAGTTATTGAATATGACATCTATATAAAGGGAATGTACGTGCGATAACTGACTATATCACTGTATCTTCCACTCCACATAGGTCTTGGGAAAGTGGTAGATTTGGACACTTTATACATTTTTTACACTATTTGCTGTATGGCATGGATTTATAATTCATTACACATTATAACTTTATTGCAGAAATTCGAGGTCTCCATTTGTAAATGGAGCACATGGAATACAGGATTATACTGGACATGCTCACATGACATTACAGTAAACACTGCCAAAACAGCAGGTAAACAACAGAAACAAATATATTTGCATTTATAATAAATAAATAATAATTGTGAATAATAACTTCCTGTATTGTTGTTTGTGCATATCAATACATTCAGAGAATGCTACCCTTGACTAGAATTTAATAGCAAGCTATATAAGCCCACCATCTGCAAACATGTTTATGAATTACTTGTACCATAACAGAAGTCTTAGCAAACATGTGAGACCTCATCAGTGGGAAGTTATTACATCATATGATTGTATTGAAATTTGTATGAGATAAAAGGTCTGGGAGAGGTTTTTTCCACTGCAATTGTACACATTATAACAGTTGTAGATGTCATTCACAATGCTTACAGTCAGCAAATGTAGGTTTTGAACAACTGACTATGTGACAACAGATGCTACATGATATGGGAAAGAATGAATGTGTCACGGTGCCACTGGTGTTATTTAGTGCTTGATATTTGGGTATTTGAAGGCATAACATCATGCTGTTGCTGCAAGGGGTATGTGTGCCTGTGATTTCTTTAAAACAGTGTTACTATATGTATGTTTCTCAAACAACATTGCGCTGCTAGTTATATCCAGACACACGAGATGTGTAATACAATCATCACTGTGACAGGAGAATAGCAATCAGGTATAATGTGTGGATAATCACAGACTGGAACACATGTCTTAATAAGGCAATGGCATACTAAACATAGTCTCATGTGGTCACTCCACAGGAAAAGGATTAGTAGTTCTCATGGGAAGGACAAGTGTCATCCCATGGAATTATCATTAACAAAGAAAGCATTTCTGTGTGAAAAAGGAATCCCCATCCATACATGTAAACAGCAGATAGTTAGCTGACATCATTGCTACCTACCTGCACATTCACAGACATAGTGGCACGAGTGAATCTAAGGAGTAATGGATGGATTCAAACAGACTACCTAAGATCACAAGGTATAGAACACCTCCTGAATCTCATGCACCACACAAGATGTTCTCATATAGTTTTGGCAGTGCACATATGAATAGATGATATCACCATTATGTAATACATTGATGTTTTTCTAAAAATGTATGTAGACAGTTGAAGTGCACATAACACTACACAGCTACACATACTACATGCATTATAAGCCTTTTCTATACAGCATGACAGACAAATACCCACAGATAGTAGTCCATCATTGCTGGATTCAAACCTTTTCCATCTGTACTTACACAGTCCAGACAGCATTGTATCAGTGACCAGTGCTACATGGTAACTCAAAATATGTCTCAAGCTGAATTTTGCATAAAGTATGTTGTCATGGACACAACTGTACATGACAATACACACACTGTGACACTATTTAGTCCAGTTTGGATTTGAACACCCTACCTATTTACACAATCTATACAGCACAGAATTAGCTGTAAATGCAACAGGACAACTGTTATTTGTAAGGGCACAGTGTGCAATTTTGACATGCTGACCTCATCAGTGGGATGAAGAGATGTTATTTGTGGTAAAAGTGGAATAAGGAGAAAAGGGTATCCTGTACCATTTTAAAATCTTCTGCCAAGTGGAAGTTAACAAAGAATGACTTTTCGAGAAGCTATACGTAACTGATATTGAGGCCACAAACACAAGTTCCCCACTGTGAAGTTTGAACCTCCTACCATTATAGTTAGGAAATGCGGAAAGCATAGTATTAGCCAGAAGTGCCACAAAACCAGTCTGACTCTTAAAAGGAAAAGGTGCACTTTTGTCAGGATGATCTCATTGGTGTGTTGCATTTAAGAAGTTTGTGTTAAAAGTATGATAAAATGCAGAGGGAGCTGTGTCCAAAGTTAAGGCTTTCTCCTAATTGGAAGTGGATACTTCCATGCCACTAGTATCTCACAGACACCCAACTTCACTACTCTCTAATTTGAACCAGCTACACAATATAGAGAATGTAGTATTAACTTCAAGCACCACAGGAGAAGTTGGATTCTTATGGGGACAGAGTGCACTTTAAACTGTATGATTTCATCACTGTGTTGCAGACATGATGTTTGAGTTAAAACTGGGATAAGGGCATAGTGAAATACTTACTCAGGCTAAACTTCCCCCCTGACTGGAAGTGGATACTGCATATCTGTCTGGGAAGTTATATGCACCTGATATTGCAGCCACACACAGAATACCCTCTGGTGAGAATTATATCCCCTACCTATCTAGGTTAGGGAATCTAGAGAGCACAGTATTAGTAGCAAGCATCATAGGAGAAGTCTGACACTTAAGGAGAGAGAGTTCACTTTTGACATGATTACCTCATCAGTGTGTTGCAGAGAAGATGTTTGTGCTAAAAGTGAGATAAATAGCAGAGGGAGCTGTGTGCAAAGATAAATTTATTCTCCTCAGTGGAAATGGACATAGCAGATTTGACAAAGAAGTGCTACTTACCTGCAATTATACTTCCTCAAGCACACAGTAGTTCCCACAGTGAGAACTGAATATCCTAATCTAGCACAATATTCACCACAAGTGCCTCAACAAAAGTCTGATTCTTAAAGGGAGAGGGTGAACTTTTGACAGGATGACCTCATTTGTGTGTTGCAGACTGTTAAAAGTGAGACACAGTGCTAAAGTAGCTGCATCATTAGCTGAAAGTATTCTCAGTGGAAGTGGACACAGCACATTAGTCATTGCAGTGTTACTTCACCCCCTACAAATGGATTCACTTCATAACACTGAAAACTCAAAACACTGAAAATGAGAAAACGTCATAATATAGAAGACCAAAACACTGACACTTCAAAACACTGAAAACTCAAAACATTTTAACTCAAAACACTGAAAACACATATCATGCATATACTGAGTTTAAACAACATAAATCATAGCACTTTTCACCAAGTGTAAGCAGGGGGCAAGCCCCCCTGCACCCCCTGCTACTTAAATATATCAACTCCAAGATTGCACTTAGTGTAGTGAAGTGCAGTCTTGGAGTTGATATATATATAAGTAGCAGGGGGTGGGGTGCAGGGTGGCTCGCCCCCCCCCCGCTTACACTTGGTGAAAAGTGCTATGATTTATGTTGTTTAAACTCAGTATATGTATATGTGTTTTCAGTGTTTTGAGTTTCAGTGTTTTGAGTTTTCAAGATTTTGGTTTCATTGTTTTGGTTTTAGTGTTTTGAGCTTTCAGTGTTATGAAGTGAATCCCTACAAACACACACCAGTTCTCCATGGTGAGAAATAATCCTTCTACCTATCTAACTCTATAATCTAGAGAGCACAGTTGTTGTTGTGTCTTTGGTTTTTCCCAGTTAGGAGTCGCCACAGTGGAACTCCGGTCCACTAATGATTGGCAGTAGATTTTTACATGCCGAGTTGCTGGCCCTGATGCACAACCTTAAACGAAGGTCCATCCATTCACGCATGTCTCCACACAGAAGACGCTCTAGCTGAGAATCGAACAGGACAACGTCTTACTGTGATGCGACAATCTAGAGAGCACAGTATTAGTCACAAATCCCACAGAAGAATTCTGAACTTGATGTGAAAAAGCACATTTTTAATTAGTAAAAATTCACTGTTTGGAATAGCTAGTCCTGTGCATCACAAGTTTTGGTACACATGCATGTGTCTGCGTGGACAGGCCAACCTAGCAGCACTGTATTGTCCCATGGAATGACATGATTTTGTGGTAAGATTTATATACTGGCCTTCATGTACATTGTGTTACTATGACGGACAGGTACCTGTTTCATAATATGGGATGTCAGTGCAGTGACAACCACAGTTGTAAACCGGTAGATTATCAATCAAAAATTCCTGTTAGTTCTTTCTGGGATGATTGCACATTTTCCTTGTCTCATGCTTGCATGTTGTACATTGACAGTACAAACAGAAACTTCCCAGGTAGGACAATGCACTGTAGAATAGCACTGATGGATTATGCGTGACTAGGTTACCCACAATTGTTATCACAGTTGCTAGTGTAACCATTGGAGTGCATACATTCATTAACAAACTGACTTAACTGAGTCAACATCACTCTGAAATCCAGATAACTTGTTGTCAAAATGCAACACAGAATTATTCATTGTAAATTTGTTTTTACTCTTTGCCTGAAATGCAGCATTACAAAGCTCAGTTGTACTGCTGATAGCAAAGTATTAGTGCATGCCTAGTCATATCTTCAGCTGTTGAACTTAGAATGGGAATTATCAGTCATGCATGGTGCTCTGTGTTGACTTTCACACAAAGAAGCATTATACACATACAACCATGTGTGAATCTGATGGAATGCAGACTAGATATGTGTTGTGGTCATGTTTTAGGCGACATGATTTATACATTTATCATGACAGTTGCAGATAGTCAAACGTTGTATGCATGCTACATGTGTATTATGAAACATATGAGGGACCATGCATGCTATTGCTGGTGAAATCAAGGCTTATGGAAACAGCTGTGAATTAAAGAGGTTTACTGAATGACACAGAAGTGGTGGGAAAATGTGGACCATTGCAATAGAAATGCATAATACAGGCATACTAACTTTCTTAATTCAGCTTTCTTCTTGGTACATATTTATGCTGATTTACTGTTTGCTTTATCAGCATAATTATTCATGCAAGATCTGTACAAGAAAGACTGCACAATTGGGAGCAGGCAGATTAATATATCAGCATGATAATGGTGTGTTAAGGAAAGGTGTAGGCAGCATGTATACCCACAGGAGTCATGCGAAACATTCAAAAATGATTTGGCATATTTCTGGATTCGAACCTTGAGAGTATTGCAAGAACAATTTACAGACCTGAGTAGTATCTAAACACACCACCTAGGAACTCATACTTCAAAAAGTTCCCATGTGACAAAAGACTGAAGAAAAGGAGAATGTATGCATTACCCTTTATTACCGTCATTGGAACTGTAAGCTGTGCATTCAACTCTTCAGTCTGTTAAAAAGTAGATTAACTTGACTTAACATACCACAGTAATACAACCAAAGGCAAAAACTCACAAGATTTTGCCATACGCTGCATACTTCTGCTTAGCTTCAGTTGCAGTTGGTGCAGCAGATATTGTGCAAATGCGGAGGAAGAAGACCAATGACACAGAACGGAGAAGCTACATAAACAGGGGAGGGGAGGCAGAGACCAAGTAGCTTGTGACAGAAGAAGGATGGTGGGTTATTACAATATGTAGGCAACAGGTGCATGTAAAAACAGTCAATAACACTTAATTAATGCCTGGAAGAGAACCCTTGAAAGTATGCAAACATCTGTCTGCAGATCTTAATATTATCTCATCACAGCACAAAGGAACTCCTACTTACACACTTTAAATAACACAATACAAGGACAGTGAAAGCCTACTTAAGAAGAATGAGTAAATGGAGAGAGACAGAGACAGATGGAGAGAGAAACAATAACAGTATTTTTTTCTGTGACATGTAGGACCATCTGAATAGTGTGTTACTGTTGTTTATTTCCTCATTATTACTCTGTCATGCTTTGTACAATAAAGTACTTGCTTTAGGGAACAAGAAGGAGCAGGAGAGTGCAATGACATTAAGGCATAAACAAGTTAATGATGTCTTGCTGCACTATTCAAGTGGTATGTTAATGACATTTTGTAAACGGAGACAGAAATACAGACATTTGCAGTTAACTGCATGATAGGAATTTAAAATCACATAAAATAATAATTTGGCTTACAGCTATAATCTAACCCATGACAATATGCTAAAACATCAGTCTATAAACAGGGGAATTATCTCAACATGCCTCATACGAACATTTACTTTATTACAGCCAGCAACCTATAACTGCTGTAGTAACTGTTTCAGAGTATTGCCTTTAATCTGTATTCCCATAGTGCAGCAAATTTAATCACATTTGTGTGAAGGTAACCAGACTACTGCAGCTGAAATTAAGATCTTTACCTTTCACCATAGGAATTTGAATGGCATTCACCATCTGTCAGCACTGGTGTATGATGTGCAAATGCCAAGGACAAAAATTGAAAGCTTTTCCATGGGCCATTTCTGGCCTAGTGTGCTGTGTCTGATTCTGTTTTTTTCTGACCAATTTAAATGTGAGAAAAAGGGGTTGATAGAGCAGTTTTGAAAAAGGGGGTGGCAAGCAGACAGTAGGACACAGTGTAAAGAATACAGGAATTTGCAGGAGGGTAGTTATTCAATTCTTCACAACATAAATGTATTATTGTACACACAGTTTTGTGATTTTGGAGATTCACCACACCAGAGATGGGTGACAACAACAGAATATTGTTGTATAACCAATTTGACCAAATCAAGCATGTAAAAATGACACATGGGTGAAGCAGAGAGCTATGCATGGGGTGTACATTTTTTGTGGAACAGGTGCCTATTTTTTTGAGAGAGACAGAGAGAGAGAGAGAGAGGGCAAGAGAGAGAGAGAGAGGAATGTTGAGGAAGGTGCTTAGCAATGAGAGGGTCAGGTACATGCACAGAGTAGGTTAGGTAGCTGGCGAAGACATACAGGACATACAAAAGAGACAGGGATGGTAATGGGCACAAAAGGTTGATTGGCACTTCGACTGGAGATAGGTAGGGGACCTCAGAGGCTCATCCATGTCCATCTTAAGAAAAACAAGAATCTAGTCATCACCCTCAGAACTATCATCACTGTCTCCTGTGTCAGTTACCTGGGTCAGTGCCAAATGGGGTATCAATTTGGCAGTACTATGCAGGATCTTTTCAACCCTGCCAATTCAGCCACCAAGGCTCCTTTCCATTATGCCCTTCAGCAGACCTGTTAGCTCTTGTCCGGTGACAAAATCCACACCTCCACTACTACTGCTCCAGCACCCTGGGCAGAGCTACCTGACACAGGTGGAGCAGGTAGGTCAGGAGTTGTGGAGGCAATGCTGACAGGTTGTGACTCAGATGTGCTGGGTGTCTGTGCTGTGCAGGCAAAAGTCCACTGGTTAGTTTACCACTCTGTGCTGATAGTTTGTTTTCTCCAGTAATGTTTAAAAAAAAAAAAGGAGTGATAAAGGGTGGGGGCAAACAAGTAAGAGAGAGAAATGAATCTATGACATGTCACATTACTTAATAATTTCAATACATAACTGTGTCACAAAATCAGTCTATCACAATGGTATATAACATGAGTAATAGAACCATTTATTTCACTATGCCATGTCAGATACCTGATTTGTAAGGTAATAACTGCATTTGCAAATATTAAATTGTTAATGCTATGCATTACTGAAGTTAAAATATATAAATAAATAAATATTATCCTGTATTAAAAATTTGAGTTTTTGTTTGTGGGTGTTAGATTGGACACTCTAAATTGGCCCTAGGTGTGAGTGTGTGTGTGTGCCTTCTGTGGAAGGTTGGGCGCCCGGCTGGCAACTCAACACTGTAAAACTCCACTGCCAATCATGAGCGGACAGATGATCCGCTGTGGCGACCCCTAACCGGGAAAAGCCAAAAGAAGAAGAAGTTTGTGGGTGTTGAACCCACACACAATTAATCTGATGTACTCAGTGCCTAATGCAATAACCAAAAGCTATTATAGCTTACATGTAGGCTTGATATTAAAGTTATGTCTGCTCAAGATGATATACAATGATGGACTGAGAAAACGTATGTGCCTTGCAATCAGAACAGGTGCATACTTACCCTGTCTGCAGCAAGCTAGTCACTACTGATGTGCCTCATGGTTTTTTGCAATTTCTGCTGCAGCCATATAGTAGAAAATGAAAAAAAAAAGATTTTGCATATGATGGGTGGATGCATTCATTTTTTTTGTGTTAACCATCTTTTGTTTTTGTATATATGGATTTGTGATTTCCATTATGTTTCCAGTCATTTAGGGTTATGGCACCCAAGACATCTACACCCCATAAATTACCACACATGGATTCAGGAAATGCTGTCATCATTCAAGCCCTACATTGCCATGGGTCAATCCTCTCAGAGAGAGGCAGGGATGACAAGTCCTCCTTTGATCATATTGGAGCAGGTGCTGAATGATGTGAATGTGGTGGGAAGCCATGGACATACATATTCCATGATAAGATATAGGGGTAGCGGTATGATTATGGTGGTCAGATGTTGGGCAGCTGCAATTGCTCATCAAAGGATGTCTGTGGGAGGGGGGGTTATCCTACAGAGCCACTACTAACCAAAACAGAGGAGTTCCTGTCCACTGTCAGAGATCTAGACAGCTCAGAGCAGGGTTCACAAAGAATTCTTGATGTAGACAACCTGAGTGTCTATCTATCTATCTATCTATCTATCTATCTATCTATCTATCTATCTATCTATCTATCTATTAATCTATCTATCTATCCTGGGGGGGTATGGAGACCGGGGAGGCAGAAAAGAAACAGACAGAGAGGGAGAGGCATGGGGAATGGGGATTGGAGGAGTAGTCCAGTGAACAGTAACAATTTTTATGAGCTTTTTCTTATTCTGTAGCTGTAAAGGCAACTATCTTCTGTTTCTTCTGTGATTTGTGATACCATCCCTGTTTCATTTCTCATTTTCATATGTAGAAATAGAGTGCAATGGATTAGTCCAGATAAAATCCATTTAGCTAGCAGATCTAGGGGAGTCTCTCTCTGATGCCCTCCTTGTGTGAGGAATAAAGACACCTTGTTGAATATTCAGGTAGTTGTTTAGTTAAATAAGTAGATGGAGAAGTGTTCTTGTTCTAATACATTACATTCAAAAGGTCAGTTTTTTAACGGTAATTACAGACAATGATGGGAGCGTCCCAGGGAGCTGATTAGAGGAAAATCTGTGATATGGAAAACAAGGAGCCAATCCCAAGGTTTAGAGGTTAGTCCCTTATTGGAATATTCTTAAAAGACCTGTGAGAGTTTACCAGCTCATCTCCCTGTGGAACCTCATTCTTAGTTAAAAGGTTTTTATTTTTTATTTTTTAACAAACAAAAAATGACAACCCACCATGATCTACCACTATCAAACTATAGTTAAGAAAAATATGTTCACCTGAGCTTTATCATGTCCATCAAATAGAGTGATTTGAGGAGTGGTTTACAGTTTGATCATTGAAAATGTCTGTTTTTATGAGGCTATCACCAGACTTTATTAGCCTGTTTTGTTTGTGGGGCTCCTATTCCCTGAAGCAAATTATGTAAGCTTTATTACAGAACTTTTTCCAGTCTGGCTGGCCATATCCTTGATTATATCACATATATGAGAGGCTGTGCCCACTTTTATGAGGCTAATATTTCCTGAAATACGTTATGAAAGACTAATATTTTATTGTTTGTCAAAAAGGATTACAGTGCCAGCTTATAAAAGGCTCATATACATGATTAATGTGACCAGTCCTCATTCCTTGTTCCTGATGAAGACAAACGTTTTTATACTCTGGGGAGGTTGTCACTTAGAGCCACATTAGATGATTTTCATTTTGTGAACAATACATGCATCCAAAGAAATATCTTACATCGGAAATAAGTCACATTGTTTATTTTTACAGAGCTCATGGATGTGCACAAGTAGGAGGAAAAATGTAAGTAAAGTTTGAGACCTCAGAACCTATAATGTGTGGGGCTATTAATCAGTTGTGTCAAATTGTACAAGTTCATGCTGGATGTATGAGAGTCAGAGGTTATGTCCAACCAACTGATATGACATCTCTTACTAGTTTTTTTTTTTTTTTGTGGATTCGTTGTGGGTATCCAGTGTAGGATATCTTTTAGTGTAGCTCTATTGTTACCAGGTGGGATGTAAAGCACAGTAATGCATATTTGTTTATATTTGTTTATTTTCAGGAAAGTACTAAGAAGCTCTGCTGAACTGAAGTTTAGTGCTTGTTTGTATTATGAGGAAATGTGGTAGTTGGTGAGAAATAATACCACCACTGTTCCTTTTTATACCATCATTATGGATGATATTATAGCCAGTGGGTATAATTTCAGAATTGTTTATGTTAGATTTAAGCCATGTTTCAGTTAAAGTAAGAATATCAGGCTTGTGTTGGGTAATCCAGTAGCCTCACTTCACTGCTTTTATTATTTATGGTAGAAAAGTTAGATTACCAGGGTTGGGGCTGACCACTGTGATGTTAGAGTAGTGTGTGTAAAGGAAATGATGTTGAGTGCAATAGGTAGGGCCAGGATTATGGTGAATGTCTCCTCCTTGGAGGATTTTACTATATTGAGGTATCACTGATTCTTGTTTTTTGGAGAGCATTTTCCACTTAATTTCATTTTGATTTGAGCTGAAATGGAATTAATCAGTTTATTTTTAGGGTTAAGGTGAGGAGCATCATGAAATGGGTTTGGTGCAATGTGTGGAGAGTTAAGGGAGGATGCATGGCTAAGTGGTTGGGACAGAGCTGAAAAGATGCTGAGAGTTTTTATAGGTTCATAGGTGTTTACTAGGCTAATGATCACAAGGGCCTTTTTAAGCCTAGCCATGCATCCCAAATCTCTGACAAGTTCTGATACCCTTGATAAGTGTAAACATGGGCCTGGGAGATGAACCATTTACAGGTTACCTGTTTCCATCGGAGACATAGGTACCAAACCAGGGATGAATTTCTGGTTTCCCATCCAGTTGTCTAAGTTGCACTTGAATTGAATTAGATAGGAACTCTGCTTCACATGGATGGGGAGCCTGTTCCATAGACCGGGTAGTCTCTGGGATAAAGATAATAATCCCAGCGAAACAACAAAATTGCAAGCACACCAAAGGTGAATGAACGCCAGGAATACAGGATACTGTGCTGGAAACACTTAATTTATTGACATAAAATAGGTTGAGCGCTTTCTACAGAAGTAAATCTGTCTTCTTCAGAACATCATAGCATGGAATCATGACGCTTATATATCATAATTGAAGTAAAAAGCCCGCCCTAAATTGTAATTAAACAATAAATCAATTCTTAAAACAATACTACCTTACACGTTTCCTAAAAATGCAATATATACATCTTGCTACATAACCACACTAAAAATATAGTTCATATGGTTTACGAACCCTACTAATCTAAAAAGCAATAAATATCTAAATCAATAGTTTGTATATACTAACTAAGCAAAATTGCAAATTATTAAAAACAGTAATATAATACCATTTGATTATTCTTCTAAAGATAGAATAAAATGCCTTCTAAAGTGGCTATCAATCAAGATGTGTATAATATATACCAATCATAATACTGATAGAAATGAAAATGTTTGTGAGATAAATTTATAAAATGAAATATATATATATATGTAGTATATTATATATAAACTCAACATTTTTTAAATTATTGAAAAATTACAAAAAATTACATAAAATAACCCCCATTTGATATAGAATGCAGACATTATGTAAATGATGTAATGAATATAACAATATATTGCACAATTGATTGAACTAAACCCTAACTAGTGGGTGGGATACATACCTATCTCTCCAGCAGGTCCTATTTATATCACAGGCAAGGTTTACGTCTTTAGAATGGGTAATTTTGGTACTGTTTGTATTGTGGCTATGCAGGAGGTCCATCAGAGTGGGGTCTGACAATGATCTTCCCTCAAAAGTGGGAGACAGAATGCACGGATAGGGTCTCAAGGCAGTCTGCATAGGACATATTACTTATGCCCTGTATTCTTCTAGTGAGGAACCTCTGTTGATGTTCCAGTTGTTGGATATGCCTGGTTAGATACATACCAAAGGGGGCATTGTACTCAATGACAGGTATGATGAATGTCGAATACAGTGGAACAATGACTTTCTTGAACTTAGATGCCATACCTTTGTTTATAAGTTGCACAACATAGAATGATTTCTTCACCACTGTAGACACGTGATGATCAGAGGCTAGATTGCTATCTATGTGTGCCCCTAAGTCTTTGACTACTGGGTCATCTCTAAGGGGTGTTTTGTCAATATGATAGTTATCAGGGATGGATGACTTCACAAAGGATACTATTATGCATTTCTTGGCATTTAGTTTTAGTCCATGACTTTGACACCATGTCTGTGTTAGCCCCTCCTGGAGAACATTTGTGTCAGTGTGAAATTCAATGACAGCTCCTAATTTGCAATAATCTGCAAATTTAGTCAGCCAGAGACCACTGACATTCACCTTGAGTTCTGAGAAGTAAATGCCAAAAAGGAGCGGTGCAAGAACTGATTCCTGAGGGACTCCACTTGTGACTGGCCTCTTTGTAGAGGTGGACTTCCCTATTCTAACTTCCTGGGTCCTGTCTGTGAGCCATTTGGCTATCCACTGGGTGACATATGGGCTTTTACCCAACCTCTTGAGTTTGTCAACAATGCCCGAGTGGGATATTGTGTCAAATGCCTTGGCCAGGTCAAGGTAGGCAGTGTGAACGATTTTGCCCTCATTCATTGCTTTGGTGACCTTCTCAAAGTATTCCACCAGGTTAAGTAGGCATGATCTGCCCTTGACAAAACCAAACTGGGTTGGGTCCAGTGTCTGGAGGTTTACTATATGACTATTGATCACCTCCATGATAATTATTTCCATGGCTTCACATATAAGACTAGTGAGACTTATGGGTCTGTAGTTTCAAGAATCTGTAGATGGCCCACCTTTATGCAGAGGGATAACTGTTGCCTTTCTCCATTCATAAGGTACGAAGCCTATTTGGAGGATACAGTTATGTAATAATTCCAGAGGCCCTGATAGTTCATGTTTCATGTTATTTAGAAGGCATCCTGGGATATTATATGGGCCCATTGAGGCAGTGTTCTTGGTCTTAGAGAGAGCATTAAGGACCTGTTCCCTAATGATAGTAGGGGGAGTCATATTTGATGATATTTCCTGAGGGGAAGGTTGAGGGGGAGAATTGAGTAAAGTTAGAGCTGAATTTGTCAGCCAGGAGGTTTGCTATATCTTCTGGCTCCATATAGGCGGCTCCATTTACAATGAGCTCTGCACACAATTGTGTATTGCCTTTGAGGTTGCAGACATAGCTAAAGAATGCTTTGTGGTTGTCCTTGGCCTGGGAGGCCAAACTTACCTCAAATTTGGCTTTGGTAGACTTTATTTGTCCCCTGAGTTGTTTGGTTAGTTTGATGAGAGTGCTTTTATCCTGCCGGGTGCTGCACCTCCTAAGTTTTGCCAAGATTTTCATCCCCCTGTTATACATGTGATTGATTTTGTGATTCCACCAGGATGGCTTATTTTTTGAGTTAGTTTTGAACTTCTTCCTGGTGGGTACAGCTGCCTTTATGCAGGTATTAACATGCTTGTACAGGGTTTCTGTAAACAGTTCTGCATAGGCAAAAGTGTTCTCAGGGTTTATTGGGGCTTGAAATTTTGCCAGGTTCTCACTTAATAGCAGGACATTAGCCTTAGAATAGTCCATGAATATTTTCGGTTTAGCTGGGGGTCCAGGTTTTATTTTAATTTCAAAGGAGATCATTTTGTGGTCTGATCTTGCCAGGAAAGCCATTACAGTAGGGGGTATGCAGCACTCTCCCATATTTGTGAGGACCAGATCCACTATAGTTGCACCCCTGGTTGGTGTATTGACTGTCTGGTCCAGGGAGTTTGTGTTTTCAAAATCCAGGAGTCCATGTGCATTTCGTTTTGATGTTGCGTAGAATTCCCAGTTAATAGTGGGGTAATTAAAGTCACTCATGAATATGGTATTGGGTTGGATGGTTAGTGTTTCTAATAAGTTTAAATACATGGTATGGGTTTCCTGGATCATAGAGGGGGGACTATAACTTGCAAGGAAGTGTTTTTGGATTTTACCTATGGTGATTTGAACATGGAGCAGCTCAAGTGCATTGTCCTGTTTGACCAGCCTTGAAGTATATTTATTTTTTATGTAAATAGAGACACCTCCACCTTTAGTCCCTACCTGTGAAGTAGCTGGTCTAAATGTGTGGAAGGCATTATAACCCTGCACTGTTGGTGTGCTGTCCACAGCTTTAAACCACGTCTCAGAGACCGCACAGACATCAGCATTCTCTAGGGTAAAGAGAGCTTCCAGGGAGTGGAGTTTTTTGTTTAGGCTCCAGCATTAATAGAAATACCTTTAGATTTTCTTGGTTTTGATTTGCTATGTCAGAAGCACTTTCAGTTTGGCATTGCCTAAAAAAGGCACTATGGGGGAAGACAATGTTTTAGCTAATATTCAAAAGCCTAGAGAGTAGAGGTGCAGACCATCCCTGGCAAAGTAGTGTGGTCTGTTTACCATCTCCTTCCATGCTGGCAAATACTGCACCCCCATAGATGACACTAGAAATTAACCCAGTTGTAAAAGTCAATCATCTTTTGTTCGTATTGTGGCATCCATATTATGTCATCATCATTTGAGAAAGTAAAATGCTGCTTAATGCTCATACCAGCCTGAGACACATATTCTAAGAGATCTATGATGTCTCTCTTCGTATAGTTTAGGGAGGTACGTCTCAGTGCATTTACTCCCACATGGACTATGACTGAGTCGTATTAGTAACTGTGATCCAGTGACATGAGTGCATGCATAATGTGGCAGATCCTAGCCCCTGATAAACAACTGACCATAACTTTCTCCTTACTCAGCCTGGTGAGAGGGACATTAGTGTGTCTCACAATGGAGTCTCCAATGTATAGAATGTTGGATTCTATGGTGGCTTGCTTTATGGGCTTAGAGGTAGAGGCTCCCTGAGATGTATCTGTATGTGTTGATGTCAGTGTTGTTCTGAAAAAGTGTATTTAAGGCTGCTGAGGGTATTTGTTATGTGTACTTTGTCTAGGTGGTCTTTGTGGTTTAGGAAGGTTATATGTAAGTGCCTCAGTATATGTGGGTCTATATGTCTGCTTTGAATTATGCGTGATGGGTGCAGCATGTGTACTGCTGACAACCTTATTGACATTATGAGTACTTTTATGTGAATGCTAGTGACGTTGTATAAATACATCTCTCACATACCATATCAGTTTGTTTGAGAATGAACTGGTTGTCAGCAAACATGAGGCAATTTCTACATTGCCTCAGGATGCCCATATCCATGAAGCCAGTAACGGAGACAGTAGGAAAGTTCATATCCATGGCAACAGACCCTTTTTTTGATTAGACTGTTGGAGTGAGAATATCAATCACTGTCAGGAGTACCCAGTTTCCAACTATGTGGACAGTGCTTGTCACTGCAAACTAGACTACTGAGTCATTGTTGGATGATAGATGGCTCAGTAGGAGGAGAAGAATTGAAAACTGGAATTTATGAAGATTATTATGCAATAAAAAGAAAGGATATTAGTAATGCATTGTACAAACATTCTAAAGTATGTGCTGATTAAAAATATATATTTTATGTGGTAGATAAAAAATTCCTAAATTTATTAGATGTGATTTTTGGGAAGCAATGATTGAAGCTAGAGAATTTTTTTTGGCAGGTAAAATTAAATGCTATGTCTCCTCCTGGTTTGAATGATAAGATGCG
>NC_056731.1:837035575-837083075 GCF_019279795.1 Protopterus annectens
CATTGTTGCTTAAGTCCTGTTTGGAAACACCTTAATGCTTGAATTGTTTATGGAAAAAGGCAGCTGAGGTGGAAGGAAATTTTTTATTTGTCTTGAAAAGAAGACAGAAAGATTTGGTTCACCCCTTGAATCAACTTTTCCATCTCATCAAATCTTTTAATCAGTTCAGCTACAGAAGGGCCAATCAGAACTTCCTAGTCTAGGGAAGAATTTACAGTTTCAATTTTCCCATCCTCAGGAAGATTTTGGAATGAACCCAAGCAAATCTTCATTGACCTAGAAGTGGCAGCTCTGGAGAAAGTGTCATCAGAATCATAAGAACACCTTAAGGCATGCTTAATTATATGAGAAGCTATTACAAAGGAGACATTCAAAGAACTTTCCCGTGAAAGAGGGTAGACTATCTGTTTACTTTTTTCATATTCTCAAAAGGCAGCAGTAAAAATGTAACACATGAGGTCAGCAGTTTAAAATTCTGAATGTTAATATGAAAACAGAGTAGACTTTTTTTCTAAATCTGTTAAATGCTTTCCCATACCAACCAGGGGGATGAGATTGGCATTAGCAATTCATTCAGCAAAAGCAGGTTTGGAAAAGGAAATCACAACAAGTATTTGTTATTCTGAGGTATCTTGCATATCCTAACAGATTTTTGAATGGGCAGGAAGCTGACTATTAGGTAGATTGCCCATAGAGATAGAAAGAGGGTACAAAGGATAAGTCCAGATAAAACCACTTCAGCTAGCAGATCTAGGAGACTCTCTCTCTGATGCCCTCACTGTGCGAGGAATAAAGACACCTAGTTGAAGGTTCCAGTAGTTTATTCAGTTACGTACATAGATGGATGAGTGTCCTTGTTCTAATGATATTAGCTAAAGTGATTTTATATGGACCAATCCTTATATTTTATTTCTTGATAGTCTCAGGGCCACAGGTGGGATACCAGACGTCACTCGAGCCTTCTGGTTACTTCTGTGTTTTAGAAATAGAAACAGGAGAAGTCACATTCTTTAATTTTTCTTTTCTTTTCCTGAAGGACTCCCTGGAAAAGGATTGACCCTAAACAAGCACACTGTCCTGGGACTCAGGCTCCCTGTTGGTTAGTAAGTAAAATATTTGCCTTATCCCCAGAGACCAAGTGTGGTTCTTCATTGCTTAAACAGGACAACCCTACAGCCACAGAGGATCTGTGTATTCCATGTAGGTGCTACACCAGAGGGACCAGGAGAAAAGGACACAACTGGAGCACCCAAAGGCTGCCTAATTATTTTTTTCTTGTTAATAGGGGATGAAGAACTGCAGAGATTGGTAACTGTTCCATAGATTCAGCCAAGACTGAAGCATTGAAGATGAGTAGTGGGTCCTAAAGGAGTTGGTAAACTTGTAAACAGTCACAAAGAGGTTCTGAGGTAAGAAAAAACCTACTGACAGTATCCACAGGCGCAGAGTCTTGCCCCTACAATATAAAATTAAAATCTTTGATGGAAAAATATAAACAAAATTATAATTCTTTTACACAGTTTGTTCAAACAAGCATTCACACTGAAAGTCACCCATAAAAACAAGTGGCAGAAAGTAAAACAAGTTTTCTTGCAAAACACAAATTTTTCAGAAAAAATACAAGTTTTCTTCAGAAAATAAATACTGTGGAAGGTATTCCCAACAGAGAACTTATCTGCAAAACCCTGAACAATCACTAGACAACTGACAATTCCACAGAGCTCATCAAAGGAAAACACTTCTGTGGCAAGAAAGCAATGACTTTTTTGTGCTCTGCCCTTTTATAAGAAACTCCTCCTGAGTTCCTGTAATTTAGAGCATGTAGAATGTGCCGTTTAGCTTTCGAAAGCTGACTGGTGCAATGGGGTAGAACCCAAATAGCCTAAGCTACTGCAACAGTGATTTAATGTTGAACATCAAGTCCTCTCAGCCACTCAAATGCTAATAGTAACTCCTCCATGGACCCGGATAATATACCAGGCTGCCTATCCGTACCAAACATGGCCTATTTGAACTCGTACTTAATATTTTTGATCTACACTGCTTACATGCTGAAATGCAATTACATAAATGTGGCTCATCAACGAGCCATAGTAACTATTGACACATCAGTCTCACTGATGTCATATGAAAGTCATGAAATGAGTTATTACAAACCTCATTAATGTGGACTTTGAAAACAATTTTAATTCTGAACCATCATCAATTTAACTTTGTCAAAGGGAGGTCCGGCTTACTCAGTCTCATGTTTTTATTATTTTTAAGTCAAGAAAGTACAGTTACACAGTGCATGCAGGATATCTATACCAGAAGAAGGCCATTGACACTATTTCTTATGTCAGCATTACTGACAGACTTGTAAATCTGAATATAAATCCCTGTGTTGTACAGCAGATAGTTAACTATTTGTCAGATAGAACTAATGCGGTTAGACTGACAGGTGTCACTTATGAAAGAAAAAGTTACCAGTGGTATACAATAAGGGTCAGTATTGAGCCCTTTTCTACTTGATATCTGTTTCACAAACCTTCAAGCAAACATTCTTCGCTTGTGTTTATCTAAGTGTGAGGATGACTGCAAATAGGGTATTATTATTATTAATTCTACACTTCCAATTGTTCGAAACATGGATTAGACAATGTTATCAAGTATATCAAGGGCAGCAGTCTCAGACTAAACGTGAAAATGCATAACATAGTTTATTTTGGTAAACAAAACATTTCACGTCTAGGTAACATATCCCTCCAATCAGACACAGTTGTAAGGCAACTGTGCATTTTTGTTCATAATTCCTTATCTTTTGACCATCTTGTCTCCACAGTCATTTAGAAATCCTTCTAACTGTCTCAAATATTTTCCAAATGAATGTACTCTATATCCAAAGAATCTTAATTCTCATGTAGATATCACTCATGAAACCCATTATTATATGCAATGTCCCTTTCAACATTTTTAATATAAGAATTTTTGTTATTTGAGTCCCCCTTCCCCATATGTGGTAAACTCTGTCCAATGACATAACTACCTGCACCAGCTTGTCCACACATTCTTTAGGCACA
This sequence comes from Protopterus annectens, assembly GCF_019279795.1. Classification (NCBI taxonomy): domain Eukaryota; kingdom Metazoa; phylum Chordata; order Ceratodontiformes; family Protopteridae; genus Protopterus; species Protopterus annectens. Next base: position 837,038,635 of record NC_056731.1, read on the forward strand.
GGAGCTGGACATTCCTGAGCTAGATTAGGGCCTTACGTCATATTCATTCCTGAATAGGAAGCCCTATTGACTTGTCCATCTGTGAGATTCAGGATGTAGGCAATGAGCTAGGCATTGCCATGCAGTGGCCTACGCTATCTGCAGTTTCTTAATTACTGCTTGGACAGGGGATAAAGTGTGCATGCTCTATAAATGCCTCCCATTCCCTGACTCAGCAAGAAAGTCCCTGTCTGATGCAACATGAGCCAAAGTGGCCACTTTAGGCAGGTGGTACACCCAGCCACTTCTAATTATCACCAGCTCTATGGGCCTAGCAGTCTCCCCCCATAAGCGTAAGTGATTTGGTGTCAGCTACTGAATGTCAACCTCTCCTGCCCAGTCCCTCAGATGTCTGTGCTGCTAGTAAAACATAGGTTGTCTGGTCCCTAGTTAGGAATTATTTCTTCAACATGGAAGGACTGGGACCCTTAGTTTGCATTTATTAAAACAAATCACTCAAATTGTGAGACCTCAGAGATTGCTAATTAAAAACATCAATGGCCCAAATAGGTTCAGTTATCCTGAGTGATGGACAGTTCTCTTTCTGTAATCAAGCTCCTACAGGCTCCACTGTAACATTCTGAATGTAGCCTTTTGAGTCAGGAAAGACCTGACCTTCCTTGGTCTCCTATGCCTTCACAGAACAGGTAGTTCCTCCAATACCCATTTAAAAGACCTACACCTTCAGCTACAGATCAATAAGACGTGTTGGCCTGATAGATTCATATTCTAACATAGTCTATCCCTTAGAAACATACTTAGGCCACTCATCCAGCAGATTGACACCAATGTCTCCTTCATGGTAAATCTAGATAATTAGATGGACAGCCCCACATTTTCTCCTACTCTATGTTGTATTGCCCTCCACAGAGCTGGAGGAAAGTTCTGTACATATAAATAAAAATAACAAAGACTGTTGAGACTAATGGAACACAAAATCCATCAGTTAAACACTTCTAGTGCCTCAGCTAAAACATCCTGCACGGAAGTTTTGAATATAGTTCATTGGCTCAGCTTGTGATGGTCTGCAAAATGATGTCTTAGTACTTACTGGGAGGACAGTAGGAAATAGAAGGGTAAATCAAGTCTTAGTTTGGTGACTGATGAAAACAAAAGAGATCAATATCTAGCTAGACTGAGAAGTACTCATCTTGTCATGTGCATTGTACAGACCTTTACATTCTGTTTATCTCACTTTGTTGCCAAGAATCTCTACACTGTACAGTATTATCATTTGTCTGTATGAGAATAATACTAAATGTGAAGCTTATTTCTGTTTTCAAATTAGAACAAAAACAAAATATAATTGATCCCTCAGAAGTAAATGTATCAATAAAGTTGTATTTCTGTGTACTGTACCATTTGATAAGCACTTTTGACATCAAGAAAAAATGACCGAGATGTTGACATAAGTAAACAGACCTCAAGATGACTGTGTTATTTAGTACATTTTAAAGTAACGTAGCTAGCCTTTGTGGTCTAAACAATGCCTTTACGATGTTATTTAACACTGTAGTCTCCTTGTTTAGCATTACCTCAGGCTAGCAACACTAAAGCCACTAATAGGTTCTTAGGTAAATACTAGGCTATCAGTATACAAGCCAAGTCAAATGACAGAGGTCAGAATCAAGCCCTGTCCCTTGTAAAGACCTTAACCATTACACCAACCCCTCCCACTGCAAGGAAAGCTAGGATCACACCCAATGAATATGCTCATATGATGATGCTCCTGTTTAGTATAATCAATTTCATTCCTTCACACCATAGCTACTCTCTTTCATAGGTAGTTACTAGGCTTGCAGTCCAGGGGAACATTGAAGGGCATAGTTCAAATTTCCAGTTGCCCCAAAGTGCTGTCTGGTTAAGCGAAATTCTCTAGGTCATGCAGTAGGTAAATGAGGGCTGAGGGAATCAAACCCTGCACCACAGGAACTGCAGCTCACAGCTGCATTCTGCCAGACAGGATGCTGCAGGAAGTAAGTGTATAAGAGGGACTAACTGGAATGGGTTGGTCCTATATTACAGCAAGTTCCTGAACATGGCTACAATTTTGCACAAATAACTGATCATACAATTATGTGCATGTTAAATGGTTGTTAAGAAATAGTCTTACTATTCAGAATACATGTTAGAGCTAGTTTGAAGAAGGGAGTTCATTTCAGACATATGAGGCTGTTGAATGCGTTCCACTGCAGTACCATTATTCACAACACATTTAAGCACAAGTCTGCTTTACCATGGCAGCACAAAACTACTTACTTGATTGCAGACTGATTATATGTAGGCAATCCAAATAAAAAAAACAAAAAGCAAAGACGTATTTCAGTCTATCATTTAAATAGGATGTTATTTAACATTAATTTCTACTATGCAGAATGTCACTGAAGTGCAACTGCCATGGACGTAATGTTTACTAACCTCAGTAAAATTATTCAAAGTAAGCTGTCAAATATTTATAGTACCACAAAGAGGAAGGTGTTCCTGCTATATGTCATCTGAAAACAGACCTTGAGCCTTGTGGGACTAACTTTGCTACCAGGATGTAAATAATTAAAGTTGTTGTATTTTTCAGCTTTTCCCAGTTAGGGGTTGCCACAGCGGAACTCCGGCCCACTAATGAGTGGCAGTAGATTTTTACGTACCGAGTTGCCAGGCCTGATGTATGACCTTCAATGAAGGTACACCAATTCATGCATGCCTCCACACAAAAGACGCTTTAGCTGAAAATCGAACAGCACAACGTCTTATTGTGAGGCGACAACGCTACCGCAGCACCACCACCACAGTTCATGTAAATAATTAAAGTAAATGTGTGAATTAAAATGTGAAAAGCATAAGGCATGGAGAGTTATTAGAATTGAAACAAAATGACCATCTTCCACCAAGCCAATCATTCAATTAAATTTATGTTGTAGCCACCTGGAGGTGTAACCTTCAGCTCTAGATGATTGTCACTGTTGAAATGACACCCGAACCCCATGTGCAAAAATGGGAGAAGGGGATGAGGATGGATGGATGGTGGAGTGCTGTGATTACGCTCTGATACTGGGCAAAATACATCTTTGTTAAGAACCTTTCTGATGTATGAAAGGTGCCTTTTATTGCTGTGTCTAGTCTTATATTACAGCATAAATACCAGCCAACACAGTGTTTTATATTACAACATAAATACCGCCCAACACTGTGTTGTCTTATATTAGAGCATAAATGCCGGCCAACACAGGGTTGTCTTATATTAGAGCATAAATACCGGCCAACACAGGGTTGTCTTATATTAGAGCATAAATTCCAGCCAACACAGGGGTGTCTTATATTAGAGCATAAATACCGGCCAACACAGGGTTGTCTTATATTAGAGCATAAACACCAGCCAACACAGGGTTGTCTTACATTAGAGCATAAATACCCACCAACACAGGGTTGTCTTATATTAGAGCATAAATACCGGCCAACACAGGGTTGTCTTATATTAGAGCATGAATACCGGCCAACACAGGTTGTCATCTATTAGAGCATAAATACCGGCCAACACAGGGTTGTCTTATATTAGAGCATAAATACCGGCCAACACAGGGTTGTCTTATATTAGAGCATAAATACCAGCCAACACAGGGTTGTCTTGTATTAGAGCATAAATACCGGCCAACACAGGGTTGTCTTATATTAGATCATAAATACCGGCCAACACAGGGTTGTCTTATATTAGAGCATGAATACCGGCCATCACTGGGGTGTCTTATATTACAGTATAAATACGGGCCAACACAGGGTTGTCTTATATTACAGCATAAATACCAGCGAACACAGGGTTGTCTTATATTAGAGCATAAATACCGGCCAACACAGGGTTGTCTTATATTAGAGCATAAATACCGGCCAACACAGGGTTGTCTTATATTAGAGCATAAATACCGGCCAACAGTGGGGTGTCTTATATTACAGCATAAATACCGGCCAACACAGGGTTGTCTTATATTAGAGCATAAATACCGGCCAACACAGTGATATCTTATATTAGAGCATAAATACCGGACAACACAGAGTTGTCTTATATTAGAGCATAAATACTGGCCAACACAGGGTTGTATTATATTAGAGCATAAATACCGGCCAACACAGGGTTGTCTTATATTACAGCATAAATACCGGCCAACACAGGGTTGTCTTATATTAGAGCATGAATACTGGCCAACACAGGGTTGTATTATATTAGAGCATAAATACCAGCCAACAGAGGGTTATCTTATATTAGATCATAAATACCGGCCAAAACAGGGTTGTCTTATATTAGAGCATAAATACCAGCCAACACTGCGGTGTCTTATATTACAGAATAAATACCGGCCAACACAGGGTTGTCTTATATTACAGCATAAATACCGGCCAACACAGTGATATCTTATATTAGAGCATAAATACTGGACAACACAGGGTTGTCTTATATTAGAGCATAAATACCGGCCAACACAGGGTTGTCTTATATTAGAGCATAAATACCGGCCAGCACAGGGTTGTCTTATATTACAGCATAAATACCAGCCAACATAGGGTTGTCTTATATTAGAGCATAAATACCAGCCAACACAGGGTTGTCTTATATTAGGGCATAAATACCGGCCAACACAGGGTTGTCTTATATTAGAGCATAAATACTGGCCAACACAGGGTTGTCTTATATTAGAGCATAAATACCGGCCAACACAGGGTTGTCTTATATTATAGCATAAATACCTGCCAACACAGGGTTGCCTTATATTAGAGCATAAATACCAGCCAACACAGTGTAGCTTCAGAAGCAGAAACAGTTTTAAAAGCTGTAATATACTTCCAGCTGCCACACTTCTTTTTTCCATGTGGCTGCATGAAGTTTGTTGCAGATTTTAAACTTGTTACAGCATTAGATACACTTCACTTCTGTCTTCTGTGTATGAGGCAGTACCTAAGCCAAGATTCAGAAATCGGCCAGTCGCAAGTGGTAAGGCTGTGGCAAAAAGAGCCCTTTATAATGATTGCAGAAACTAAATATTCAGAGACACATTAGCTGTGATGGGGAAAGGATCTCATTATTGGCAAATTTGGATGTCTCTGAATTGCTTGGAGTTGAATGCCTGTGTTAACAAACATTTTGCTGTGGTACTTACTGCTGGCAGCCTGTGCATTGCACTGGCACAGGAAGCCCCCTTATTCATTTCCCTGCACACTTACATACAGACATTCAAACACATATGCATGAGCACATCCTAATACATCTCAACTGCCTGGAATGACCTGAACATTCATGTTTTTGCCTCTTGCATTCATTGTGTCCCTGTCAGAGATGAATGCAGTCACTCAGCAGTGCTGGACACTAGAGTTTAATAGTATGTATTCTGCATTACATTGTGCTAGACATTCTTTGAAATTGTACAGAGCTAATATAGCAGAGATAACTACCTGGTTGTGTTGGACTCTATAACCATCTGTTATACCAAACTGCTAAGTATACTTTTTTGCACTTGATTTGCCCTGTACTGCATTTATATATTTGCTTCATTGCTTATTCCTGGCCTCTGTATTCTGTCTGCATTGATTGTTTTTCCTGCCACCCCATCCAAGTGTTGAAGTGTTGTTCTACTCTTAAACCTGGTGGCTTTGGAATTTCCGCTTCAGCTGTAAAATTGATTTGTTCACTCCTCCCATTCCCATCTGATTTGCTTACTCAAATGAGTACAGTAAGATCATTTGGGAAGGACTACCCCCTTGCTTCTGAATTAGTACTTAACAGTATCACTTACACTGATCCTGTTGACTTAGCCAACCTGCTAGCAGATAGGTTCAGCACAAACTTCACCTCTTGTCTTCCCCCAAGCCCCTTTCAACATCCCCGATACTTGTCCGGCACCTCACATCTCCATAGATCAAGTGCTAAAGACCCTATCCAAGGCAAAGAACACAGCTTCAATTGGACCTGATAGTATCCCAGGCTGTATTCTGGACCATCTCCAGCAAGAACTGGCTTTGCTATTGAGTGCCCTATTCAACCACAGCATAAGTACAGCCTTCATCCCAACAGAGTGGAGAACTGCCATTGCCATCCCCTTGCGCAAAGGTGGTGCCATTACTGTCCCTGGAAACTATCGCCCCATTAACTTGACAAGTCTGATCTATAAAGCCATGGAGCATATTATTATGGATCTCATAAACAAGGACATAGGCACTCTCCAAGCTCTTGACCCCACCCAGTTCGGATTCATCAAGGGCAGATCTTGCCTATTGAACCTGGTTGACTTCTTTGAGACTGTCTTCAATGCCTGGATGAAGGAAAGTCAGTATATACAGCTTACCTTGACTTGACCAAGACCTTTAACACAATCCCCCACTTGGGCATAATCATAAAGCTAACACAACTTGGCATAAATCCCTATCTCATCAGGTGGGTGGCCAACGGCTCACCTACAGGACCCTCAAGGTCAAAATAGGAGCCTCCACCTCTGATAGCAAACCTGTCACTAGTGGAGTTCCCCAGGGATCTGTCCTGGGACCCATACTGTTTGGCATCTACTTCTTGGAGGTCCAGGCAAAGACAAAAGACCTATGGCTGACCATGTTTGTGGATGACTGCAAGTTGAGTGCTGTCATTGACTCCCCAAATAATGTTAACATGCTGCAAGAGGGTCTCACGGCAACTAATGACTGATGCTAAAGTCATGGCCTCAAGCTAAATGCAAAAAAAAATGTATCATCATACCATTCAGCAAAAACACAGCCCCTAATGATTACCACATCAACAGCATCCCTCTAAACACACAACCTGTGGTGAGAGACCTGGGTACTCAGGTTGATAACAGTCTCACATTCAACCATTATGTAGCGGCAGTGGTCAGAAAAGCATTTTACTTGGTTCATCGCATAAGTAAAGGGATTGCATGCAGAAAAAGGAGGTTATTACTTCTCTAGACTCCTCCCTCAAATAAAATAACCACAAACTGATTAAAAACAAAAATGGGATGATAAAGAAGGAAATTCTGCACTAGTCTCAAACAGAAGGAATTTATTGTAAGTGCTTTCACTCACTCTAAATCAATGAACTTCTTCAGACAATTCAAAACACGGAATCCTACTTTTAAATATCCTTCTCAATTAAATGACATCACATACACATCTCATTCTTAAAACAATAGTACAAAATTCAATACCCTTTAAACACTAATTATATATATATATATATATATATATATATATAGATATATAGATATATATATATACTTTTTATATCAGAATACCTACAAACATTTGTCTATGTTCTATATAGAAATACATAAAATAAATTAAATAAGTAAGGTATCAAGTTTAAGACTCATTATTCATATTTCTTCACTGTCATCTTTCCAGCAATTTGAATTTTAAAATACACTTTAAAGAACAATAATCATTCAGACCTGGATATGCGTAGGCATTCAACCTCAACTGCCAGAGGAGCTCTCTTCCCTCCAGTTTTAATGTCCACAGGCCACCCCTAACATTTTCCCACTTGTTCTATCACTAAATACTCCTCCATCATAAGAGCAATAATTGAGTATAATGCCTCATTTGATCTCTAAATATCTGCACCAACTGGAACTGCCACAGAAATACCTCACAAAGACAATCCATGGCCTCCAACACCTGTCCTAAGCTGACAGGCTCAAACCACTACCATTCTACTCTGTATTGTACAGGTTGCTCAGAGATGATCTGTGTCTCACCTACAAGGCTATCTCGGACTCTGCCCTACAAGAGATGCTCCATAGCCATATGTCTAACTCCACACACATTACCGTTTGAAAGGCCTGATTCTAATATGCTACATCAACAAAACCTGTTGGAGAGACAGGTTTGTCTCCCAGAGACTACCCTGTCTTTGGAATAGACTTCTCATACATATCAAACATGGTACCTTGCTGTGCCTCTTCAAGCGCAACTTGAAGAGTGGATGGGAAACCACAAATTTGTCGCAGGGGTTCCATCTGTGTCCCTCATTGACAAGGGTGACAGGTGCTGACTGAGGTTTCTTTTTGGGGATAAACTCTTGGCTAGGCTTGTAAGGGCACCAGGATCATTAGACTAGTAACCTTCTATGATCCTATGATCCTGTGAAGTGCATTGAGGTCACACATATAATAAGTATCCCTGATATGTAGTGTTCAAATTGTTTATTACAGCCAATGCTTGTTAGTGTATTGAGAGTTAATAAGTATTGTATGTAAGCACCCTACCCTAACACACACATACATACACACACACACATACACACACACACACACACACACACACACACACACACACACACACACACACACACACACACACACACACACACACACGCACACAGTTACACTTACAGATATTAACCTGCTCACACACACAGACACTCACAATACATCTAGTACAACCCATCCTTGTCTGATCACACTCATGGACATACTCGCCTATTCACAAGCACATATGCACACTGACCTAGCCTATCTTCTGGCTAAACATTTTACTGTGATAATCCAGACACACACACACACACACACACACACACACACACACACACACACACACACACACACACACACACACACACACATATACTCACCGGAGACCACTTATACCTCTGTATACACTCACACATGCAGCAACACAATACAAACATGCAAGCCCCCCACCACTATTTGTACACAAAACTCTCTGGCACGTACCTCTAACACTATCTCTCCCACTGAAAGTAAAAGGTGATAGCGAACTTTTGCCTATATTAACTAAGATCTCGAGTAGTGGTAATTTACTCAGACAAGGGTTCTATGAATCACTCTACTGTTTTTACAGGCATTTCTGAGGGTGAACACATAACTCATTATCATATGCCTCTCCTCAGAATACCTCACTTACATATGCAGTGGGTCAGAGAGACAGCATGCTGTAGAACTTCACCTCAGCAAAGGAAATCACTGTGAGAGGGCTGTCTCTGAATTGTAAATGGTTATTGCCAGTGGTAAAGAGGGCTTACCACCAGTGGTAACATTTCAGAATTTAAGGGCAAGTGTGCTATAGTTTTCCAGGATGTAAAATCCTTAGTGATCTTACATTCACTCTCTGTCTCTCCCTCTGTATGTCTCTCTCTCTAACTGGTAGTACAAGGAACAAGCAGAGCTCCATATAACATAAAAAATTATGATTGGGTCTTTCACATCATAACCAGCTAGTAATATATTCTCAAAAACGGATGTCAAGATTCAGTTCTTGAACATCGATTCATTCTTCTCTTAATGAGAATTTTTTTGACATTTTTTACTCAATCATATAATAGTTTGGCTATGACTGTAGACCCAATCACAATCATCCATGCGGTCAGCAGAAAAAAAAAGCATTTTTTCTATGACTTTCAAGAAAACAGTTCTGTCAAGGGAGATACCATCCATAACATGCCTTTTAGACACTGATACAGAATGGATGATGCATACATGGAGATTCTATGGGACAATAATATTAACCCTCAGCTGTTATCAAACATAAAATTAACTTCACTTATATTACAATTATCTGTCAACATTTATAAGAAGCTACTGCACAATCTGAATTGTGTACATTATGGATAATTTAAGCCTGATCATTAAAAAAAAGTTTTAGTTCTTACAAGAAATGTATATACATTCAAAGAAGAAACTATAATAGTCAAGCAAACATACACACACACACACACACACACACACACACACACAATCTGATATATATATATATATATATATATATATATATATATATATATATATGAATTTATATGCATATATGTATGTGTATGTATAATAAAATGCACCCCTAATATGAGCACATTCTGTTGATGTGTCTACAATTTTGTTTCAGGTGATCAATTGCAACAAAGTTCTTTGTATTTATTACTTAAAGTGGATATTATACTTTAACTCTGCATTGGCCATCTGCATATAGAATGAAATGGGGATACTGCTGGTTGCAAAAATGATATATGAAAATAACATCCCATCTCAGAAGGCAATTATCTAATGTAGGCCTTCAAACTGCAGAAAATAAATGCTAGGAAATAAAATGTGTACTTTACTACTGCAACTGCCCTACAGGTTGGCAGCATTCAGAACAAGTTTACTATGATTACAGCAACAGACTTTTTAAATTCAAATTATTAAAAAAATCACAGTGAAGTAATTTTTTTCTAGCTGCTTACATATTGCAACATTCAGCTCAAGCCTTTGGACTTATATCTCCATCATTGCCTGCTAGCCATCAAACTTCCCTTCCTTGGGAGCCATCATATACTCAACCATCAGGGGTTTTGTGGTTAGGTCCTCCCCCGGTGGCAGATGTGAGAGCCCACAGCACTGTGTGAGGCTTCTATGCACTTTCTTGATTGTGTGAACTTCCATAAACATGGCTATAATGGCATCTGTTACTGGCTTAGAATGAGGTCATTATTGACCTGCAGGCCTCTGCTGGAATAGAAATAATTTGGTTGACTGGCACCTCCATTTCTCTCTTCCCATAATGGGTGGGTGAGTACAAGCTGTTCACTCCCACTTTTCCTTTCCTGGATCTTCCAGCCACAAGCCACAAATCAAACTTAGGTCACCAGTGTCAAAGACAGGAATTCATCCCTCCAAGCCACAGAGCTGGATGTTAGTCATCCCAAAGTTATCCCTTTTGTGTGGATGTTCTTCAAGCTGGTTGAGGATTGTTCAGAAACTCTCTATAAGAGAAGGGAAGGTATGCTGAAGGTATTAAATGAACTTATAATGAATTTAACAGCCATATGGTTGAGATACCCTGAAATTCTGGCAATACATCAGGAAGGTTTATGGTTCAAGTTACACAATATGGAGGGTGTTCAAAAGTTTAAACAAGGTATTATAGACAACTAAAAAGCCCAGCCAGTAAAAAAGCTGAATTGCTTGCATGACATGGACTGAGAGCAAACTTAGACATAGGAGAGATGACGCAGAGGTACACAAGCAGTGGGAAGATGTACAATGTCAGATGCTGAAACTCCCACATGAAAGAGTACAAGACCAGGAAGTGGGAAAGGGCGGCACACCAGTAAAAGAGATGAGCAGGAAATAAAGAAATTACAAAGGCAAACACGAGGAGAAGAGAAAAGAGACAATATGGTGGAAGGAAAACTAATGAAAGAGTTATATGAAAGGGGCAGAAAAATGAAAAGCCTTTCCAAACAGAGATTTAGGTGCAAAAGCAGAGTACAAAGCAGAAGCAGAGACAGATGAAGGAGTACTCTAAAGAGATGAGAAGATTGTGCATTGTACAGTTTAGATGACTTAGAAGTGAACTGCTGGGCAAATCAGGGACTAAATATGCTGAACAGAAACATTTTTGATGGAAGACAGAATTGAATAGGTAGAAAGTAGGACTCCAAATCCACGAAAACAGGTAGAGGGAAGCAAGGCAGCAAACACCAACAGATGAAAGTTAATCTTCTTTAATACAGATAAAATGTGAAGTGCTTTTCGTTTGAGACTGTGCTCAAACTTCTTCAGATAAACTGATTACACAAATCACAAGTATATATATCAATTAGGTGAGCTGCTCACACAAGCACTACATCAATTAAGCAATTAAAAACTGCACCAAGGTAATAAAGCATTTAAAGGCATATAAAACAAAACTGCCTAAATGCGCTTAATACATGTTTGTACTTAAAACCACCTTCAACTGTTGCAAAATAAAATAAAAATATAACCATCCAACATGTTGAGTATATGCACTTAAAGTTACTTTTTAGTCTAATTTGATCGAAAGTTTTTTGTTTGTTTGTTTAATTTAACTGTTGAGGCTGCCCACTAAAGTGTGCTAGCCTGTGTAACTGATTTATCACTGTTTCTGCATTTTCTGTGTGTTTCTATCAAAAAACCAAAAAAACAAAAATAATAATCCTTGTTTTCCCGCCTCTCCTCGACTAGTTTAGACCAGTTTACAGGCATTGCTGTATTCTGGGCTGTGGTGTAGTTCCTGTGTTGTCCATTACCTTACTTGGATAGAAGGAAGTTTCTTTGCTCACCAGTGGGAGTGGGGAGCCTTGAGCAGCCTACCTGTCCCTGTAGGAAGTGACCTCAGCACAAGAGCTGTAGTAATTGGTTGTTTTGGACCATTTCTAGCTCTTTTGCAGTTCCCTGTTTAAAATCCACCTCTGAGCATTTTATTCTGGCTATACTGCTAAGACAAGCTCCTCGTGGTCCTGCAGAGTGGTCCTAGCCACAGAGAACTCAGAAAAGCGACTACTTTCTGGATTTAAGTATCTTTGCTTTTTTTTCACTTGGAATAGCTTCTGTAGCTTACCCTGAACAAGCTTAAACTGTTTTTTTAGCTATTTGCTGCATTATTTTAAAATCTGCACTTAAAGTTACTCTTTAGTCGAATTTGATTGAAAGTTTGTTTGTTTGTTTGTTTAATTTAACTGTTGAGGCTGCCCACTAAAGTGTGCTAGCCTGTGTAACTGATTTATCACTGTTTCTGCATTTTCTGTGTGTTTCTATCAAAAAAACAAAAAAATAATCCTTGTTTTCCGCCTCCTCAACTAGTTTAGACCAGTTTACAGGCATTGCTGTATTCTGGGCTGTGGTGTAGTTCCTGTGTTGTCCATTACCTTACTTGGATAGAAGGAAGTTTCTTTGCTCACCAATGGGAGTGGCGAACCTTGAGCAGCCTACCTGTTCCTGTAGGAAGTGACCTCAGCACAAGAGCTGTAGTAATTGGTTGTTTTGGACCATTTCTAGCTCTTTTGTAGTTCCCTGTTTAAAATCCACCTCTGAGCATTTTTTTCTGGCTATACTGCTCAGACAAGCTCATCGTGGTCCTGCAGAGTGGTCCTAGCTACAGAGAACTCAGAAAAGCAACTACTTTCTGGATTTAAGTATCTTTGCTTTTTTTTTCACTAGGAATAGCTTCTGTAGCTTACCCTGAACAAGCTTAAACTGTTTTTTTAGCTGTTTGCTGCATTATTTTAAAATCTGCACTTAAAGTTACTCTTTAGTCGAATTTGATTGAAAGTTTGTTTGTTTGTTTGTTTAATTTAACTGTTGAGGCTGCCCACTAAAGTGTGCTAGCCTGTGTAACTGATTTATCACTGTTTCTGCATTTTCTGTGTGTTTCTATCAAAAAAACAAAAAATAATCCTTGTTTTCCCGCCTCTCCTCGACTAGTTTAGACCAGTTTACAGGCATTGCTGTATTCTGGGCTGTGGTGTAGTTCCTGTGTTGTCCATTACCTTACTTGGATAGAAGGAAGTTTCTTTGCTCACCAGTGGGAGTGGGGAGCCTTGAGCAGCCTACCTGTCCCTGTAGGAAGTGACCTCAGCACAAGAGCTGTAGTAATTGGTTGTTTTGGACCATTTCTAGCTCTTTTGTAGTTCCCTGTTTAAAATCCGCCTCTGGGCGTTTTTGCGCGGTTGTGCGCATAGCACAGCGCCGGTTAAACAAGGTTAAACTTCTTCTGGCTCCGCCAAGTCTGCTCTTCAAATTTTCCCTTAAGGAAGCTCTACTCTTAGTATAATCAGACTACTCACTATATTATAAGCCTAGCACTTGTTCTCAATACTTCTCTACTAAGTAAGCACTCTCGTACTAAGTAAAGCACTACATCTGCCTACCACCCCTGTGAATATCCACTTCCCTCAAAGGCACAGCACTCCCTTATACTGTTCTAGCATGTCGAGTGGTAGATTACTGGCATCCTCTCCAGTTCAGCTGGTCAATCCGGGTATCTTGAGACAATGCTACAATTGTCTCATGTACACAGACAACGCTCTCCTCCTCCCAACAAACACAAATACATGTGAGAGATGCAACTATATAGCCAAATTGGAGGCTGAACTCTCTCAACTCAGGGCTGGCATGACCAGACAGGAGGAGATGGTAACCACACACACAACAATCCCAGTCCCACATAGACCTACCACAACTGCAAACAAAACAAATAAAAACACAAAGACATACTCGGAGGCTCTAATAAAAACTTACCAAAACAACAGAGGCTCCCAAAGCAGACATCCAAAAATCCACCACCTCAAAACAAAACACATGCAACACATACTTCAATAAATCAGTGTGTCAACCAATCACAGCCCTTAAGGCCAAACACCATGCCTGATACACTAGTAATAGGTGACTCTATAGTCAGACACACTGATGTCCCGCTGACCAGGCTGAACAAGGAGAGGGTGACTGTGAGCTGCCTATCGGGAGCTAGGATCCGCCATATAACACACGCACTCAAGTCACTCCAAAGCAAGTACAAATATGACTCCGTCATTGTCCATGCTGGCGTGAATGACCTGAGACGTACCTCCCTGGACTACATGAAAAGAGACATAGAGGAGTTCTCTGATTATGTAGCCCAGGCTGGTATGGCCCTGACCCTGAGCAGCATCTTGCCCTCACCAAGAATGATGCCACAATACAAAGACAAGATGATCAGCTTTAATAATTGGCTCAAGTACTGGTGTCATTCTAAGGGGATCCAATGTCTGTCTGCCTGGGATGACATGTTGGACAAGCCATGCTGCCTCGCAAGGGATGGCTTACACCTGTCACCACTGGGCTTCCGGATATTGGCTAAGGCTCTTGCCACCCCCATAGTGCCTTTTTTAGGCAAGGCTCAAAAGACAAACCCACCTCCTTAGAAAACAAAAATGGAAAAAAACTAAGGGTAATGCTGCTCAATGCCAGAAGTCTAAATCTCAAGATGCAGGCATTCGATGCACTCCTCAGCATGGAGAACATCGACGTCTGTGCAGTAACTGAAACCTGGTTCAAGGCTCCTGAGAGCACCGCAGCACTACCAGACTATACCTCGTATCATGCTTTTCGGCCTCAAAACCCGGGCCGAACCTCAAAGGGAGGGGGAGTGTCCATATTCATCAAGGACACCCACACCTCCAGGTTAGTAGCAACACATGAAGCATCAGAGACCATACAGGTGCAACTAACCATAGGCAAAACTGCTATACAACTGGTAGCATGTTACAGACCACCCTCCCAATCTCAGGAACCCCACTCAGCCTTCCTGAAGACATTGGAGGACATGAATGTATCACAAAATACTATCATACTGGGAGACTTCAACTACCCAAACATAGATTGGGTACATTATTCTAGCCCTAATACCCTAGCCCAGAGGTTCCTGGAATTCATAAATTCAAATGCACTGGAACAACTAGTCACCTCTCCCACTAGGGGAGATAATATACTAGACCTGATCATCACAAACATGGGGACAAAATGCTCCACACCGGAGGTATACCCCTCACTAGTGAGATCTGACCACAAACTAATCACCCTGGATATACATATCCCACCTCCACCCCCAGCACAAAAGACCACAGTGAAAACTTCTCAAAAGCAGACTTCACTCTTCTTAAGACTGAGATGGTATCCTTTAAGCCCACTGAGCCAGTGGATACCACATCCCACAATGCCGAATCCTTCACAAATGCTTTCTATGGACATCTCCAAGAATGCATGGATCATGCAATCCCAAATAAATCCAAGTCCCTCTCCACCAATGGCAAGTGTCCTGTCTGGTGGACCTCAGCCATTAACAAACTGTATAACAAAAGAAGGAAGCTACTGCACGTCAGAGCAAAATCCCATAAAGGGAAGACATCTCTGATCAACATTAGCAGAAAACTACATTCTCTCATAAAAACATCCAAGGCCAACTTTGAGAGAAAAATCGCTAAGGACACAAAAGATAACCACAAAGCCTTCTTCAGCTATGTTAGAAACCTGGGTGGAAACTCTCAGATATGCTCAGAGTTAGTTCACAACAACAAAAAATACACTGAACCCACAGATATTGCCAACATTCTGGCTGACAGGTTCAGTGCAAATTTCTCCCCTCCTTCACCCCCAAAAGAAGAAATACTTATCCCAGCTGAATGTAATCCCCTGTCATGTCAGATGTCCAAGTGAGAACTTCCCTAAACAAAGCTAAAAGCACAGCATCAATGGGACCTGATGGTATGCCGGGTTGCGTGCTACATGAACTCCAAGAGGAGCTAAACCCGCACATAAAAATGCTATTTAACCTTAGCCTTACTACAGGATATGTACCTGAACACTAGCGTACAGCAACAGTGGTCCCACTCCACAAAGTGGGTACCTCTACAGACCCTGGGAACTACCACCCCATAGGCTTAACCAGCCTGGTCTGCAAAGCTATGGAAAGAATCATTATGGAACTCATAAACAGAGACATAGGGGACCTACAGACACTTGACCCCACCCAGTTCGACTTTGTAAAGGGCAGATCCTGCCTTTTGAACCTGGTTGACTTTTTTGAAACAGTCATTAGAGCCATTGATGAGGGCAAAGCAGTCCATACAGCCTACCTGGACTTGGCTAAGGCCTTCGACACAATACCCCACTCAAGCATCATAGATAAGCTCAACAGCTTAAACGTAAACCCTTATGTCACTAGATGGGTTGCAAATTGGCTAAAGGACAGAACCCATAAAGTTAAAATCGCTGGAGCAATGTCAGACTCAAAGCCAGTCACAAGTGGTGTCCCACAGGGATCTGTCCTGGGACCCCTCTTGTTTGGCATTTATTTCTCAGATGTTAAAGCAAACATGGGAGGGTTGTGGCTGACAAAGTTCGCAGATGACTGCAAACTAGGCGCCATAGTCGATACACCAGCGGACACATACATCCTACAAAAAGGCCTCACAGAAATGGACAACTGGTGCCAGAGTCACAGCCTTAAACTAAATGCCAAAAAATATATAGTCATCCCCTTTGGGAAAAACAAAGTACCCACAAATTATCACATAGACAGCAACCCACTGAGGACGGAAAAAGTAATCAGAGACCTAGGGTCCCAAGTCGACAGCGACCTCTCATTTGACACCCACGTTGCCAAAGTGGTTAGAAAAACATTCTACCTTGCACACCTCATCATGAAGGGATTCACATCCAGATCCAAGGATGTCATTGTACCCCTATACTCCTCCCTCATCAGACCCATGATTGAGTACAATGCCCCATTTGGTATGTACCTCACCCGGCATTTGCAACAGCTGGAGAGACCACAAAAGTACCTCACCAAGAGGATCAATGGTCTCCAACATATGTCTTATTCTGCCAGACTAAAGAAACTTCAGCTCTATTCCGTAGCATACCGCCTGCTCAGAGGTGATCTCTACCTGACTTACAAGGCCATGTCCAATCAGGATCTGATGGACATGCTCCACCTCAAAAAATCCAAATCCATCAGGACCACGAGAGCTAAAGACTTAAACCTCGGCACAGGTATGAATAGGACATGCTGGAGGGATAGATTCATAACCCAGAGGCTTCCCATGCTTTGGAACAAGATCCCAGTTCGTATTAGGCAGAGCCCCTCACTGACTCTCTTCAAGAGAAATCTTGATGAGTGGATGGGAGATCGTAAGTTTACCCCAGGGGTCACATCTGTGTCACTGCTAGACAGGGGCACAGTAAACTAATTATATTATATAAGGGGACATTCATTGTGTCACTACTAGACAGAGGCACAGTATTCTAAATTTATTCTGTACATTTTTGTACCATTTCATGGGGTGGCAAAAGCCACATCACTATGGCTAGGCTTACAAATGCCCCAGGGCAGATAGCCTAGTACTAAACTATGGAACTATGAAACTATGAAATAACCTACTGAGGATATATGTATATATACATATATATATATATATATATATATATATATATATATATATATATATATATATAGATATATCTCAACTAATGTATACTACAAAAAAAATTAAAAATATATAATATAAAAAAAAATGTGAAAAGTATATATGTATATATATATATATATATATATATATATATATATATATATATATATATATGCATCTTATCTTGATAAACTTTTAAGTTTTAAAACACTGACAATAGAACAGCATTCATTAAGTCCAGGGGTATTATACGCATTTAATCTAACTTGCCACATAAGTTCTAATTCTTCCAGTTTTAATGGAGTAGGGCCTCCCCTAGGATCTTCGTGAATCTGATCTATTATCATAAATTTAAATTTGTGGTCTGGGTTGAGACTGACATGCTTAGTCAGAGCATTGTCGAGTTTATTCTTCCGAATTGCATAAATATGTTCATACAAACGGTCACGGAGACGTCTCTCCATTTTCCCTATGTAGAACGATAAACAATTCTGGTATTGTGCTAGATAGACTATCATTTTAGAATTGCAATTCACTCGACATTTCAAAAAGTATTGATGGTTGTGAATAATGAATCTATTAGATTCATTAACATATTGGCAGTAGTTACAAGACTGACACTTGAACATACCTGGTGTTTTTGGGAATGTGAGTTGGCATTACTCGAGAAGGGACTTTAAATTTTTTGCCCTTCTATACGTGACCATTGGTCTATCGCCAACTTTACTGAAAATACTGAAATCACTTTTAAAGACAGCCCAATTTTTACATAAAATTTCATAACAAGACTTACTATTACTACTGAAAGTAGTGATAAATGATGGAACATGACCCGTAGGTTCACATGGTGTATTAATGTCATCTATTGAAACATTGACTTCACTACTATTCTGTACCACTTCTACATTCGTAGAATTAATATTTAATAAAGGTTTAAATAACTGCCTATTCCATTTGGACCCCACTTCCTCTATAAGTTCATTAATCAGATTCTCAGGATAGCCTCGGTGGATGAACATATTTTTTAATAAACGACATTCTTCAATGAAGTCGGCATCAAGAGTTGACATGCGGGCTGCCCTGACTAACTGGCCCTTAACTACAGCTCGCTTCTGGTGCAGAGGATGACAGCTAGAATAATGCAAAAACACATTAGAATATGTGCTTTTTCTATGTATCTTAGCTGTATACCTCTGAAGTGAACAATTTTTAGTTAATAAAATGTCAAGGTACGCTATAGAATCCATACTAAAAGAAGATGTAAACTTTAGGAAGTCTGTGGTGCTGTTGAAATAGTCGACTACCATGTCACTAATGGCTCTGTCACCTTTAAGTAAAATAAAAATGTCATCAAGGTAACGTGTATAGAAAATGAACACATCTTTGTAATCGGAATTAGATAAAACAAAAGAGTGTTCCCAATGAGCCATTACCAGATTGGCTATACTAGCACCACAGGGGGAGCCCATTGCTACCCCAACCTTTTGCAGATAAAATTCATTATTAAACATGAAAAAGTTATTGTTAAGAACAATATCCAGAAGTTCTTCAACTAGGTCGAGTTCTATTCTGGTACACCCTTTTACTCTTAAATGCAGCCTGATCCAGTCATTAACTATTTCATGTGGGATACAAGTGTACACATCTTTGACATCTATAGTTAAAACATTATGTTGGATGTCAAATGGTAACTCATTGATTCTCTCTAAAAAAGACCATGAGTCTTTACAAATTTGTACATCATTAACTAAAAATTTTTGCAAGATTACATCTATAACTTTAGCACATGCATACGTAGGTGAACCTCTGCTGTCAACTAAAGGACGCATGGGAGGGTCCAAAACGTCTTTATGGATTTTAGGGATACCAAAAAGACTTGGAAATCTAGGATAAGTGGTCAGCATGTAGTTAAACATTTTCTGGTCAATTCTCCCGTCAATAAACATTTCTTCAAATGTATTCTTTATATGTAAATATGCTGTATTCACTTCAGAGCGTGAACTAACTAAATATGAAGGGCTATTCAAAAGTTTTAACATTCTGTTAGTGTAATCACCCCTATCAAATACAACCATACCCCCACCTTTATCCAGTTTACAAACTCGAAGGTCATGTACCTTAATAAAATCAATGCAATCCTTCTCATTTATTGAATCTGCACAACCATACTTATAACAATGTTCAGACTGGAATCTATGACAAATATCCAGCTCACATATAAGTTCAAACATCTGAAGGGTAGGATGGAGGGGGGGATTAAAAACACTAGATATTCTAAATGTGTCACTAGTGCCCAAACTATTCCAACCCATCATAAGGTTGAAATTAAGTTTCCTGGTAAACAATTTGAGGTCGATAATAGACCTTACAACATCCAATCTCTGTGGTGGAACATAGGTGTAACCCTTAGAAAAAAGCTTGACTATATCACTGGTGATGTTTACCAGAGAATAATTATAAACCTTAAAATCACCATCCTCATTAAGAAGAATCTCAGGACCTGAACTGTTATAAACAGTAGACTGATCATCATTCACATGGTTATCAGCAATCAGGTTAAAAAACTGGACTGGTGTGTCATGACATACTTGAAAACCATCAACAAAAGGAGCCGGCAGGGCTGTCAGAAAATGGGAACTGTCAAGGAAAGCAGAAACATCAACAGTACTATTTAAAAAGTCCGTGGCATGAAAATCCTGCCCTGATACAGAACTAAAAGAATCAAAACTCATGTCCTGTGAAACCTTGATTTCTGCTTTGACTTCTGTTGAAAGGATGTTTGTTTTGGTCTTGCCCCTAAAAAATTAGGGTTATATGCATTATCCTTAAACTGTCCCAACTTATAGTTATTTTGTAGTCTCTCACTTCGTCTCAATTCAGGTTGAGTGACCGAACCAGAAGCCAAGCTGCTGTTAGAAGCAAGTGTGTTCTGCAATGGTTGAGAGTCCGAGTGGGTAACATTCGGGTCCAACTCTGGAGAATTGTTAACTGTAGGTGGATTCGTTGACTTAAAGCCATGCCAAACTTGTGCTGCTGGTGGTGCGGGATATGCTACCCCACCATTATAAGCTTTAGTGTCCCTGTCCAATTTTTTGTTCTTATTAGTTTTAAGTTTGACTAAATATTGATCCAGACTGGAAAAAACTCTGTTATAGTCATATTTATAACGGAAGAACTCCTTGTCTTGCCTGATCTGTTCATCAATATCAACAACTTGCTTGCTCAGTGTATCGACCGACAGGGAATAATGTTTAATCATAACACCCAACAGTTCAAAACCCTGCCGGTCAAATAACTCAATCAATTCTTTGTGGAAACTAGAGTTAGCCACCAGTCCAGTAGGGTACTGATAATGCCTCAAACCTTTCGGTACTATTTTACGGGCGAGACATTCCTGGAAATAAGAAATTTCCAGCTGGATCTTCTTCAATTTGACTAAATAATTGTCAAGTGATTTAAGATTCATAGAAATGTCAGAACTCTCAATTTCAGGTGTAACCTGAACTGTTGGACCAACATGCGGAGTAAAAGAAAAATTGTCCATCACCCAGTTCAAAATGCATAGTGAATTAGAGAAGTCTTTCGGTGCTACAAGCACTGCAGATTGAGTCTGTGGACACGCTGATGGTACAACTGCGGGCACAGCAGACTGCGACTGTGAAACGGCTACCGGTAGCGCCACAGAGACTGAACCCTGTGATAATATATTAGCAAAAGTAGTTTGATGGCTAGAATTACCTTGTTGCTGTGTTTGTTCAGGATAGACCAGTGCTGCTCTATTACAGACACCAGAATCAGCCGGAATACTCCTCTGCCCACATTCCAAGGTCGCTGAACTATGTAAAGATTGCGTTGCTCTACTGGCTGCAGACCCGGCAAGAATACAAACTGGTTCCACTTGCTGAACTAGCGAAGGTGGTGATAAAGTATTGTAAGAGCAATGCTGATGCTCTAATCTGTCCATTCTTTCAAGAAGTAATTCCAATTTCGTAGTTAGGGAAGTGAGTAAACCATTGTTCGAAGAGCCAGAATCTGGTAGAGCTGGAAGATTAGGTGAATTCACTTCATTATGAAGAATTTCTGGCGTGTTATCCAAAGAGTTGCCGCCAATAGTTGTCTCTAATCCTGACGCCGTAAACAAACTGGTATAGCACAAGCAAAAACAAACTAAAAATCCACGAAAACAGGTAGAGGGAAGCAAGGCAGCAAACACCAACATATGAAAGTTAATCTTCTTTAATACAGATAAAATGTGAAGCACTTTTCGTTTGAGACTGTGCTCAAACTTCTTCAGACAAACTGATTACACAAATCACAAGTATATATACCAGTTAGGTGAGCTGCTCACACAAGCACTACATCAATTAAGCAATTAAAAACTGCACCAAGGTAATAAAGCATTTAAAGGCATATAAAACAAAACTGCCTAAATGCGCTTAATACATGTTTGTACTTAAAACCACCTTCAACTGTTGCAAAATAAAATAAAAATATAACCATCCAACATGTTGATTAAATAACCTACTGAGTATATATATATATATATATATATATATATATATATATATATATATATATATATATATCAACTAATGTATACTACAAAAAAATAAAAAATATATAATATAAAAAATATAAAAAAAAAATGTGAAAAGTATATATGTATATATATATATATATATATATATATATATATATATATATATATATATATATGCATCTTATCTTGATAAACTTTTAAGTTTTAAAACACTGACAATAGAACAGCATTCATTAAGTCCAGGGGTATTATACACATTTAATCTAACTTGCCACATAAGTTCTAATTCTTCCAGTTTTAATGGAGTAGGGCCTCCCCTAGGATCTTCGTGAATCTGATCTATTATCTTAAATTTAAATTTGTGGTCTGGGTTGAGACTGACATGCTTAGCCAGAGCATTGTCGAGTTTATTCTTCCGAATTGCATAAATATGTTCATACAAATGGTCACGGAGACGTCTCTCTGTTTTCCCTATGTAGAAAGATAAACAATTCTGGCATTGTGCTAGATAAATTTTAGAATTGCAATTCACTCGACATTTCAAAAAGTATCGATGGTTGTGAATAATAAATCTATTAGATTCATTAACATATTGGCAGTAGTTACAAGACTGACACTTGAACATACCCGGTGTTTTTGGGTATGTGCGTTGGCGTTGCTCGAGAAGGGACTTTAAATTTTTTGCCCTTCTATACGTGACCACTGGTCTATCACCAACTTTATTGAAAATACTGAAATCACTTTTAAAGACAGCCCAATTTTTACATAAAATTTCATAACAAGACTTACTATTACTACTGAAAGTAGTGATAAATGATGGAAAATGACCCGTAGGTTCACATAGTGTATTAATGTCATCTATTGAAACATTAACTGCACTACTATTCTGTACCACTTCTACGTTCGTGGAATTAATATTTATTAAAGGTTTAAATAACTGCCTATTCCATTTAAAGTCTAAAGTTTAAAGTCCCTTCTCAAGCAACGCCAACGAACATACCCAAAAACACCGGGTATGTTCAAGTGTCAGTCTTGTAACTACTTTTTTTTTTTTTTTTTTTTTTTTTTATATATTTTTTATTTTTTTGTAGCATACATTAGTTGATATATATATATATATATATATATATATATATATATATATATATATATATCCTCAGTAGGTTATTTAATCAACATGTCGGTTGGTTATATTTTTATTTTATTTTGCAACAGTTGAAGGTGGTTTTAAGTACAAACATGTATTAAGCGCATTTAGGCAGTTTTGTTTTATATACCTTTAAATGCTTTATTACCTTGGTGCAGTGTTTAATTGCTTAATTGATGTAGTGCTTGTGTGAGCAGCTCACCGAATTGGTATATATACTTGTGATTTGTGTAATCAGTTTGTCTGAAGAAGTTTGAGCACAGTCTCAAATGAAAAGCGCTTCACATTTTATCTGTATTAAAGAAGATTAACTTTCATCTGTTGGTGTTTGCTGCCTTGCTTCCCTCTACCTGTTTTCGTGGATTTTTAGTTTGTTTTTGCTTGTGCTATACCAGTTTGTTTATGGTCTCAGGATTAGAGGCAACTATTGGCAGCAACTCTTTGGATAACACGCCAGAAATTCTTCATAATGAAGTGAATTCACCTAATCTTCCAGCTCTACCAGATTCTGGCCCTTCGAACAATGGTTTACTCACTTCCCTAACTACGAAATTGGAATTACTTCTTGAAAGAATGGACAGATTAGAGCGTCAGCATCGCTCTTACAATACTTTATCATCACCTTTGCTAGTTCAGCAAGCGGAACCAGTTTGTATTCTTGCCGGGTCTGCAGCCAGTAGAGCAACGCAATCTTTACGTAGTTCAGCGACCTTGGAATGTGGGCAGAGGAGTATTCCGGCCGATTCTGGTGTCTGTAATAGAGCAGCACTGGTCTATCCTGAATGAACACAGCAACAAGGTAATTCTAGCCATCAAACTACTTTTGCTAATATATTATCACAGGGTTCAGTCTCTGTGGCGCTACCGGTAGCCGTTTCACAGTCGCAGTCTGTTGTGCCCGCAGTTGTACCATCAGCATGTCCACAGACTCAACCTGCGGTGCTTGTAGTACCGAAAGACTTCTCTAATTCACCATGCATTTTGAACTGGGTGACGGACAATTTTTCTTTTACTCCACATGTTGGTCCAACAGTTCAGGTTACACCTGAAATTGAGAGTTCTGACATTTCTATGAATCTTAAATCACTTGACAATCATTTAATCAAATTGAAGAAGATCCAGCTGGAAATTTCTTATTTCCAGGAATGTCTCACCCGTAAAATAGTACAGAAAGGTTTGAGGCATTATCAGTACCCTACCGGACTGGTGGCTAACTCTAGTTTCCACAAAGAATTGATCGAGTTATTTGACCGACAGGGTTTTGAACTGTTGGGTGTTATGATTAAACATTATTCCCTGTCGGTCGATACACTGAGCAAGCAAGTTGTTGATATTGATGAACAGATCAGGCAAGACAAGGAGTTCTTCCATTATAAATATGACTATAACAGAGTTTTTTCAAGTCTGGATCAATATTTAGTCAAACTTAAAAATAATAAGAATAAAAAATTGGACAGGGACACTAAAGCTTATAATGGTGGGGTAGCATATCCCGCACCACCAGCAGCACAAGTTTGGCATGGCTTTAAGTCAACGAATCCACCTACAGTTAACAATTCTCCAGAGTTGGACCCGAATGTTACCCACTCGGACTCTCAACCATTACAGAACACACTTGCTTCTAACAGTAGCTTGGCTTCTGGTTCGGTCATTCAACCTGAATTGAGATGAAGTGAGAGACTACAAAATAACTATAAGTTGGGACAGTTTAAGGATAATGCATATAACCCTAATTTTTTAGGGGCAAGACCAAAACAAACATCCTTCCAACAAAAGTCAAAGCAGAAATCAAGGATTCACAGGACATGAGTTTTGATTCTTCTAGTTCTGTATCAGGGCAGGATTTTCATGCCACAGACTTTTTAAATAGTACTGTTGATGTTCCTGCTTTCCTTGACAGTTCCCATTTTCTGACAGCCTTGCCGGCTCCTTTTGTTGATGGTTTTCAAGTATGTCATGACACTCCAGTCCAGTTTTTTAACCTGATTGCTGATAACCATGTGAATGATGATCAGTCTACTGTTTATAACAGTTCAGGTCCTGAGATTCTTCTTAATGAGGATGGTGATTTTAAGGTTTATAATTATTCTCTGGTAAACATCACCAGTGATATAGTCGAGCTTTTTTCTAAGGGCTACACCTATGTTCCACCACAGAGATTGGATGTTGTAAGGTCTATTATCGACCTCAAATTGTTTACCAGGAAACTTAATTTCAACCTTATGATGGGTTGGAATAGTTTGGGCACTAGTGACACATTTAGAATATCTAGTGTTTTTAATCCCTCCCTCCATCCTACCCTTCAGATGTTTGAACTTATATGTGAGCTGGATATTTGTCATAGATTCCAGTCTGAACATTATTATAAGTATGGTTGTGCAGATTCAATAAATGAGAAGGATTGTATTGATTTTATTAAGGTACATGACCTTCAAGTTTGTAAACCGGATAAAGGTGGGGGTATGGTTGTATTTGATAGGGGTGATTACACTAATAGAATGTTAAAACTTTTGAATAGCCCTTCCTATTTAGTTAGTTCATGCTCTGAAGTGAATGCAGCATATTTACATATAAAGAATACATTGGAAGAAATGTTTATTGACGGGAGAATTGACCAGAAAATGTTTAACTACATGCTGACCACTTATCCTAGATTTCCAAGTCTTTTTGGTATCCCTAAAATCCATAAAGACGTTTTGGACCCTCCCATGCGTCCTTTAGTTGACAGCAGAGGTTCACCTACGTATGCATGTGCTAAATTTATAGATGTAATCTTGCAAAAATTTTTAGTTAATGATGTACAAATTTGTAAAGACTCATGGTCTTTTTTAGAGAGAATCAATGAGTTACCATTTGACATCCAACATAATTTTTTAACTATAGATGTCAAAGATTTGTACACTTGTATCCCACATGAAATAGTTAATGACTGGATCAGGCTGGATTTAAGAGTAAAAGGGTGTACCAGAATAGAACTCGACCTAGTTGAAGAACTTTTGGATATTGTTCTTAACAATAACTTTTTCATGTTTAATAATGAATTTTATCTGCAAAAGGTTGGGGTAGCAATGTGGTGCTAGTATAGCCAATCTGGTAATGGCTCATTGGGAACACTCTTTTGTTTTATCTAATTCCGATTACAAAGATGTGTTCATTTTCTATACACGTTACCTTAATGACATTTTTATTTTACTTAAAGGTGACAGAGCCATTAGTGACATGGTAGTCGACTATTTCAACAGCACCACAGACTTCCTAAAGTTTACATCTTCTTTTAGTATGGATTCTATAGCGTACCTTGACATTTTATTAACTAAAAATTGTTCACTTCAGAGGTATACAGCTAAGATACATAGAAAAAGCACATATTCCAATGTGTTTTTGCATTATTCTAGCTGTTATCCTCCGCACCAGAAGCGAGCTGTAGTTAAGGGCCAGTTAGTCAGGGCAGCCCACATGTCAACTCTTGATGCCGACTTCATTGAAGAATGTCGTTTATTAAAAAATATGTTCATCCACCGAGGCTATCCTGAGAATCTGATTAATGAACTTATAGAAGAAGTGGGGTCCAAACAGA
Organism: Protopterus annectens; assembly: GCF_019279795.1. NCBI lineage: Eukaryota > Metazoa > Chordata > Ceratodontiformes > Protopteridae > Protopterus > Protopterus annectens. The sequence goes on from NC_056731.1 coordinate 837,065,645, forward strand.
ATAGGCAGTTATTTAAACCTTTATTAAATATTAATTCTATGAACGTAGAAGTGGTACAGCATAGTAGTGCAGTTAATGTTTCAATAGATGACATTAATACACCATGTGAACCTACGGGTCATGTTCCATCATTTATCACTACTTTCAGTAGTAATAGTAAGTCTTGTTATGAAATTTTATGTAAAAATTGGGCTGTCTTTAAAAGTGATTTCAGTATTTTCAATAAAGTTGGCGATAGACCAGTGGTCACGTATAGAAGGGCAAAAAAATTTAAAGTCCCTTCTCGAGCAACGCCAACTCACATACCCAAAAACACCGGGTATGTTCAAGTGTCAGTCTTGTAACTACTGCCAATATGTTAATGAATCTAATAGATTCATTATTCACAACCATCAATACTTTTTGAAATGTCGAGTGAATTGCAATTCTAAAATGATAGTTTATCTAGCACAATACCAGAATTGTTTATCGTTCTACATAGGAAAAACAGAGAGATGTCTCCGTGACCATTTGTATGAACATATTTATGCAATTCGGAAGAATAAACTCAACAATGCTCTGGCTAAGCATGTCAGTCTCAACCCGGACCACAAATTTAAATTTATGATAATACATCAGATTCACGAAGATCCTAGGGGAGGCCCTACTCCATTAAAACTGGAAGAATTAGAACTTATGTGGCAAGTTAGATTAAATGCGTATAATACCCCTGGACTTAATGAATGCTGTTCTATTGTCAGTGTTTTAAAACTTAAATGTTTATCAAGATAAGATGCATATATATATATATACACATATATACTTTTCACATTTTTTTTTTATATTTTTTATATTATATATTTTTTATTTTTTTGTAGTATACATTAGTTTATATATATATATATCCTCAGTAGGTTATTTAATCAACATGTTGGATGGTTATATTTTTATGTTATTTTGCAACAGTTGAAGGTGGTTTTAAGTACAAACATGTATTAAGCGCATTTAGGCAGTTTTGTTTTATATGCCTTTAAATGCTTTATTACCTTGGTGCAGTTTTTAATTGCTTAATTGATGTAGTGCTTGTGTGAGCAGCTCACCTAATTGGTATATATACTTGTGATTTGTGTAATCAGTTTGTCTGAAGAAGTTTGAGCACAGTCTCAAACGAAAAGCACTTCACATTTTATCTGTATTAAAGAAGATTAACTTTCATATGTTGGTGTTTGCTGCCTTGCTTCCCTCTACCTGTTTTCATGGATTTTTAGAAAGTAGGACTCCACAAGGACTGAAAGTGACCACAGAAAGAGAGAACCAGTAAATAAATGGACACTGAAAGCCAGATTGCTGTGGACAGTGCAGGAACAGTGTATTAAATGAAACAGATCTTTTTTTTGTGAAACACTCATCTTCACGGCAAACAACATTTAAAATGTACATACAATGGCTGAAAAAGTAAGAATTCATTGTGCAGTGGTGATGATGAATAATGTATTCGGGGGGGGGGGGGCATAGGGGTAATCTTCCAAGCTAAGCAATATATTCTTTTTGAATACTTACTGATGTATAATAAAATGTAGTAAATATAAGTATGATGACTAAGTCTTAAAATAAAAGTAATAATTGCTCATATACCATGGGGCATGAAAATGAATATATGTTGGGAATAAGGGAAAAGTAAGGCAAAGAACAACCTGTTTTAGTAGCATAGTAAATAGCTGTTAAACTACAAAAAAAAAAAGAGAGAAAATGTTGTACCAGTGAGCAACAAGGCAATAATGAATGGGAATGTTGTAATATAAACAAATGTGACCTCAGTTCTGGACTGGCATGCAGTGCACTAGAAAATGTTGAGTTCATTCGAGAAATATATGTACAGATATAGATATATATATATATATATATATATATATAGATATATATATATACACAAAGAAGAAACTATAATAGGCAAGTGCATGCACATAAATACACACACAAATATATATATATGTATATACAGAGAGAGAGAGACAAGGAGAGAGAGAGAGAGATTTTCTAGAATTTGGAAGCAGACATTAAGTTGGCATAGTAGTGAAGGTGTTTACCTTACAGATGATGGTCTGCTGAGGTGGGGCATTATTTTCATATATCATGTTTGCAAACAAAAAGCATCTTCAGTTCATTCTATATACAGATGGCAAATGCAGAGTTAAAGTGTAATATTCGCAAACACTGAAAGGGAACAAAAGAAAGTGTTAAAAAGCCCACGTGGAGAGATAGACCATGCACATGCATGAGTCAAAAGGCAGGGGTCCAGAGGATGGGAATGGGGGTTCGGTCTAAGTGTAGACAGCTGCCAAAGAAAATAATGTTTTTTTTTTGGGGGGGTGTAGGCCCAAGAAACAATTATACTGAATAACAGTGACTGAGAAAGTAAGGAGAAGTAGACAAAACAAGAAGGAAAATATAGTTAATCATGTGGAACATAGAAGGCTTGTCGAATTCTATCAGAATGAGAATACTGAAAACGTAAGAGAATGGGGTGAGACATTGTTATTTTATAAGAAGCAATACTGAACATCAGACATCGGGAAAACATATTGCATTATGACTGCCAAAAAGGAGAAATGAACAATAAAGATGGGAGAGGGAAGAGGAGTGTAGCAACTGCATTTCAGAGAAGGATTCAGACAACCATTCAGCAAGTGATAAAAAGTAAGATAGGTAGATGGACCATTTGGCAGGGAATAGTGAAAGGTGCAAACTGGGCAATAGAAAACATATATGCACCAAGCAAAGATGAGGAAGGATTCTAAAAGAACATTTTTGTTAACTGGGCACAAGCAAGAAAAGAGAGAATAGGGACTACAATGTCACCACAGAGCTGCTAAAACAAAGGTTGTATAAAAGGACGGAATAAAACAAAAACATGAGACAAGAACTAGCCCAAGGAATGAAAGGGAGGGTCTGGCCATATAGAAGATATCCAAATGAGAAGTAATACACCTTCACAAGAAACTTTTTGGAACAGGCAAGTGGGTTACACAGTTTCTTAGAAAAGGAAACCTAATGAAAACAATGGAAAAGATCCAAGTGCAGGAGAGACACACATAGCAGTGAGACTTAAGGTAAGTATGCAGGAAGAGGAAGAAGTGAGAAGGGAATGAAGGTGGGCAAGCTATAAGTGGAAGCAGGCCAAGGACAAGGAAACACTGCAACAGCTAAAAAAGGAGTCATTCAAGGAAAATGTAAATGTCAGGGACACACCAGAAGAATGCTGGTGGGATAGGATCGAGGTTACTCTCTGGAGAAAACTAATGAAAGCACAAGGAAAGAAGACAAGGAAAGAAGGGCGGGTAATTGAGAAGATGGAGATGGCTATAGGTAGTTCAGAAGGAAACTGGAAGAAATGAAAGTAGAAGGGAAAGACTAAAGATCAGAGAAAAAGAAGTAAGAATGGAATTAGATAGTAAAATTATTGCAGGGGAAGAAATTCAACAAAGATGGGAATGGGTGGATTACGTGTGGGTAGTAAGAGAGGTACAAGAGAAACAGCTAGCCAAGAAATATACAAAGCTGGCTTAGAAAGAAAAGTATGGAGGACAAGGAGAATATATGGAGAATATTTAGTAGAAGATGAGCTAATCAGGAAAGATTTAAAGAATACTGCAGAGAGATTTACAAACAAGAGGAAGGGAAAAAAGTATCAGAATGGAACTGGGGAAAATATAAAGCAATACATATTGTAGGCCAAGCAAAGGCACAAGCTGAGTACAGAGGTGACAATGGATGAGATAAGGAAAGCAGTATACAAGATGAAGAAGAGGAAAGCTGAAGGGCTGGATGGATTCCCCCTAGCATTTTACATGTGGCGGGGGTAGGTAATATGGAAGGTTCTGGATAAGGAATACAAGGGAAAATAGGATTCAGACAAAATATCTTAACATATAAGGAGGGTCAGATATCCATAGGTTCATAGGTACTCACTAAGCCACTGATCCATGTGCATCTTTAATAGCCTAGTCATACATCCCCATGAGGTTTTTAGTCCTTATAGTTTAATTACAAATAATTCAGAGATAGGAAGAATATTAATGTTGCCTCTATCCATGAAATACAATGGTGCTAAACCAGAGGTAAATTTGTGGTTACCCATCCATTCATCCATATTATGTTTCAATAGCTTAAGAGAATTACTTTGATATATTTTGAGAGGAAGATGATTCCAAATAAGTGGTATTCTCTGTGATATGTTTCTTTCCCTCCAGCATATTGTATTTATGTTGCAAAAGAGATGTAGATCTCTTGAGCAGGAGTTTATTCTTCCATTGGATTTGCAAATGTGTAGTAGGATGTCTTGTCTGCTGAAGGATAATGTTACACATATCTTGGTATTTAGCTTTAGTCCATAATTTTGACACCAGCTGATGGTTCAGAAAAGAGCCTTTTGGAAGATCTTGGTGTCCCCTGGAATAGAGAATCTTGGAGGACCATGATACCAAAAGCGGAAGAAAAAAGAAAAGAAGTGGTAAATTGTAGTCCTATCTTTCTGACTAATGTAGATATCAGGATTTGACAAATCTGTTGTCAGGAAGACTGGATGAAACATTGCCAGAAATAATACAAGTAGGGCAAAATGGCTTCATGAAGGGAATGGAGGCAGAAAAACATGGTGGGATCTGCTGGAATTTATGCACAGAGATGAACAAAAGCAAGAAGGGAAAAGTGTGATTGTGCTTTTTGACCTGTAAAAGGCATTAGATATGGTGAGGTAAAAATTTCTACAGAAGACATTGCAGAAGTTAAGAGAAAAGTTCATATACTGTAATACAGGCTATATACCAAGAACCAGGAATTGAAATACTGATAAATGGAGTAGTGTCTGAGGAGACATGGACGGGGAAGAGATCAAATAGTGGTGCCTGCTATCCCCAGGCCTGTTCATGTTTGTGATTGAGGAGCTGGCAGTGGAAGTCAGGCACAATTAAGCAATGCTTGAAAAAAAGAGGAGATGAAATCTCATTTTGGGTTATACATCGTGAACTGCTTGCTATGTCAGAGAATATGACAGCGGCAATGGGAACTATAAGAGAGACATTCAAGAAGATTATGGAAATGTTGGGATTTAGGTGAAGCAACAAAAAGTAGTAGCAAGATTCAGAAAAGGAAGGGGAAATGGGTAATAGGTGAGATAAAACAGAGCTCCCCAAGCACCTAGGGTACTATAGTGGGAACATGGTGAGAGACAGTAGGAAAAACCCAGAGGATGTTGGACAAAAGGTAAGGGATAATCTCTGGGTATGGGGGGTAGAGAAGACTTATACATTGTTTGGGGCAATTAGTGCCAAAAGGCTAATGATACTACCAATAATCCTCCACCTATTCCACAACATACAAAATAGACCTTAGGGACAAAAGACTACAACAAATACAAAAAGACATAGAGGACTTGGTCAGTGAAGGCAAAGGTGAAAAGAGTGACCAGGGCAAAAGTGAGAATGATTAGGTAAAGGGGGGGCTGGGGACTCTGACATATCCCAGTATATGTACTGACGTGTAACATCACTGACTGGATAGAAACAAAAGAGAAGGAGGTTAACCAAGACAGGAAATGTGGAGACACTTACTAAAGGGCATGAATGAAGCAAAAATACCTGCAGGAGGGTGTAAAATTAGGATGCATGTAATAGAAGATGAGATCCTCAAAAACTATGGGGAACAGAACAGTGGGGGACAAAGATATCACTCAAAAATTAAATGGAATAACTGAAGAAGAAGTAGATTTGGCATGCAGAGAAAAGGATGGTGGGGAATAATTTAAAACAATGAAAAGCTAGTATTGTAGTACAGAAAACCAAAGACACAATGGCAAAACTGCTTGGTACTCAAGGAAAAATAACTCAAAGATGGCAGCAGGACAAATTAACAGGCAAGAAGAGAAGGTGAATTGAAAGAGGGTAGTACCCTGGAGGAAATAGATGAGATTAGTGAGGCAAAGGACCAAACAGATCTATGAAGCAATAAGGGAAAGAAGGGATAAGGTTGAAGAAGAGAAAATGAGAAAGGAAAGGATGAAGGATGGAAGGAAGTTGCAGGATAATGCAAGAAGACAATCGAGGCAACAGTACACATGCATAAAGTACATAAAGTGGGAGATCAAAGCCTGAGAATATGACATAGATGCTATCCAACCCTTATGAGACTGGTAAAGGGAGTCAGAAAGAAGGACAGCAGATATCAGGAGGAAGAAGTAGGAGTGATGCACTTGTTCTGGGGCAGTGGGTGGGCAAAAGAAGTCTAGAAGCAGACACAGAAGATTTGGGGAGAGCTATTTCAAAAGGAAACAGAGCATATCTGGGAATTCTGTGTATGTGCATATAGAAAAAGGACAGCTTCTGGAATGAAAGACAAAAAAAAAACATTCTCAGACTGCTGTGTACTTAAATTAGAGCCAATATTACTCAAAACTGGAAGGGGACAAAAATAATGCAGGAGATGGGAAGAAGATTCAAACCAACAATAACAGAGGATTCAATGATGGTTAAAACAATAACATTTCATGAAAACTGAACACTTTCATCCCACTGTGGAGGATTCACCTTCATGATTAAACCACAGTAACTGTGGGTAAATCTTCAATATACCACACACAGGAGTTGGTTTTGCTATAATATAAAATAGACTTTCTGTGTGTATGGGTATGTGTGTGTGTATGTGTATGTATGTCTAGGTAGGTGTGAGTCTGTCATTAATGACATTTGATGTATGTTATGGGTATGTGTGTGTGTGTGTGTGTGTGTGTGTGTCTGTGTGTGTCTGTGTGTGTTTTGTGTGTGAGTGTGTGTGTGTGTGTGTATGTGTGTGTGTGTGTGTATGTATATATGGGTCTCAGAGCTGATATATATTTAATAAACAGGGGAGCTTGCATACAACAGTATTTAACATTTTTTCTAATGTGTGATGCTTCTTTGTAGTTTGATCTTTTGGGATTGATTTTATGGGCTTCAAACATTTGATATTAAGCCATGGCCCATAGACAGCCAGAGAGTCATACACAGGCACACACACACAAAAGTCTATACAATTGGCAATCAAATATCATAAATGACACACTCACACTCACCTAAACATACACACACACACACACACACACACACACACACACACACACACACACACACACACACACACACACACATGTCTATACAACTGACAATCAAATGTTATATATGACACACTCACACTCAGCTAGACATACACACACACACACACACACACACACACACACACACACACATACACACACACACACACACTCACATGCTCACAAATGTGCACACACACGCGCGTGCGTGCACACACACACACATACATGCACACACACACACACACACACACACACACACACACACACACACACACACAAACACACACACACACACACACAATCTGTAAAACTGACAAGCATTACTTTTACATTAGATGCCATACATGACCTAGATATGGGTTCCAAAGAATCATAGTGTCACTATCCAGAGTCTCTACTATCCTGAAATGCTGCTCCAAATCTAGATTCCAGACCCTATATGGTATGACATCATACCTGCTATGGACTACTACCCTGTGCTATGTCAGTGTGGCAAATGAACCGAATACTTGCTACATCAGGATGAGGTAAATTTCTAAGCCTCATTACATATTTCTGGTGTAAGCTAAACAGTGCGTAGCCTACCAGTGGAATTGCTGTGAATCCCCAAAGTTAACCTTCTTCACAGCACTTACATGTATTTGGCTATATTACAGCATGCATGACAGGTAAATGTCTATTACGCATGTGCTGTTGCAGCCAAAATTATAGTGGGGAAATAATGTGGGTCTCTGCAACTATAGTCTAAGTGATTTTAAAATGTTATATTTGATTAATTGCCTGTATATAAAGATGATGACTCATCAAAAACACCTTTCCAGGTCTGAAAAAAAAAAAAACAATGCAGAAGCTACAGTACAACTCCACTTGTGCCTTTTCTTTTATTATTTTTTTTTCAACCATTGAATTATCCACTCTAGTTGTTCTATTGGTCTGTTTATTTCTGCCTTAGTAACAGCTCTATGCCCGTTTATTTCCTGGTATGAGGATCAGACAAACTGAGAGTGGTGTCATCATTAGTAAGAATGAGCACAGCTTTATCATGAGCCATAACTCTTGCCATGTTCTGGTCTAGTGAATGTACATTGATTGTAAGGAATGCAGTGGTGGTATAAATAGGACCACTTCTCCTCTGCAGTGATGTATACCTTATATAAGGCTCCACTAATATGTGGAGCCTGGCTTGCTGATATCTGTGACTGTTCTGCCTCACCACCAGGAAACATAGCAATGTTTTATCCATAATACATCCTCCAGTCCCACCCCCCTGAACATGAGTGAGTAAGTGAAGTTTTACTGTTTGTCCCTTCTGATTGCATCTTCCAATAGATGCCTGAGCTGCTACTCAAAACCTGGTCATCTGGGTAATTGTTAGGGCATTATCTCTTTATGGTAGTATGGAATGGCTATAGTTCTGCATGTATGCAAGTGATGGTATTGCAGTCATAGGGCTCTTCCACCAGTACCAGCAGGCAGGTGGAGCACTACCTATGCTACAAATGCTTATTCACCTGAATGAGCAATGCCATTATTTGACATTTTATATTGATATTCAACAACCAATTTAAAATTCCAAAGTATAACACCATGGCATATCTGACATTGTTTTTGAAATTGTGCGTAGGGAGCTGTGATTCCTCATTAACATATGTGACTTGAGAAACCATGGTGCCCTCTTTATGAATCAGACACCATGTAAATACTTGGGGCACCATCTGAAATCTGAATCAAATACACAGTGAGATGAATCGAAGTATCAGAGTTATCTGAACACAACTTATTATTTGCAAATACTTTTATTTACTCAGAATGTACAGACTTTCGTCAGACAAGAAACAATTCAAAATGAAGTCTATAAATAAGCTTCTATTTTTACATCTCTCAGCATCTAATCCTGATAGCTTAGTTCATGTGCCAATCAAAATGTGCTTAGAAAACATCAGTTAAAAAAATATGAATACACACACACAAACACACACACACACACACACACACACACACACACACACACACACACACACACACACACACACACACACATATGCATGAACACACACACACAAACATACACACACATGTTCAATACACCAATAGTAACATCTTAAGAAAACACTTAAAATTATCAGAATCATTTAGACTAGCATGCACAAAGGCAATAAACCAGATCTGCATCTTTTAGCGTGCCTTCTCAGCAATAAATTCATGTCAGCATGCATCTCATCCTCTTTTAAACTTTTTAAAACAAAAAATGTAATCTTTTATCCAGCCTTGGCTACAGAAAAGGTGAGCAGGGTTCAACCACTGGACTGGTTGGGTGACAGCACAGGAAGAAAGTGTCCATCATGGTTGAGGGGATGGTGGTTCTTGCTCAGCTCATGTCACTATCTAATGATAGGGACTCTGCTGGTGAGCAGAGATCCATCATGATACAAGGAGTTAGTATGGGGAAGTTGTGGGCAAGGCTGGTTCATCCCTGGGTAGTTGTCTTAGTCTGTTCAAGTGGGGAAAACACATAACTACAGGAGGGTGTCGACAACCCTTACAATGATGCAAGTACTCATATCAAAACTAGGGTGGGGTTATCCCATAAATTAAAAATGTTTTCATTATTATGTCAGGGGGAGCACAAAGCACCCTCATGTTTGCCTGGATAATAGCCACTCTTGGACAGCTCGTTGTCTGATCAAGTGGAGCCTTGGTAACTAGAAGGCCTTGGAACAAAAATAATACAAAAGATGTGAATTGTTTGACGTTATCACAGCTTTCATGATTCCTAAAGCAAGTATTGTACTTAATCTTAATAGTCTTCACATGCTTGTCTTACCTCAGCTTTCAATAGTTAACTGGTCTTGCCTATATAAAAGCATTTTCCAAAAAGACATTGTGCATGAGAAATCATAGGTCAGATTCCAAAAGAGTTGCTTTTAGTGTAAGTATGATCTGATTCTGAAAGACTTGCTCTCTGTGTAAGTGTCTTACTTTGGTATACGGCCTATCTATAAACAGGCTTAAACTGGGGGGCGGGGGGTGGCAGAGTCCAAATCACCTGTTGTCTGCCTGCTCTCAGTGTAAGTGGTCACTTACACTAATAGCAAGTCTTTTGGAATCATTCCCCATCTTTTTTTGTCACACAGATATAGTTACTTTCTGCTTGTATTGATTAATGACATAAAGGGCATTGGCCACAAATTTGCATTGCTTGCAACAAACACAAGAAAATGTTCCATTTTTTATTGATAATAAGTGAGATACGTTTCATCAAACCACTCTCATATATTTCTTTAAGTTATTGTTTTTTTTTTTTTTTTTTTTATATACACAAAACAATTTTTTGCAAATGCTCATTCCCACAAAGATCCCCCTCTCCACCCAGTGCTGGTTAAAAAAAATATTGATCTCATATCAGTTAACAGAATACACTAGGCTCATAGATACCTCACCTTCTTGTTTGCCCTTACTTCTGTCCTTGGACAGTCCATGATACCCCCCTTTATTACAAGACATAATTGTGCCATCTGTGTATTTTACCTTCTTCTAAGGCATCATTACCAATTCAGCAGAGTATCTCTCTGCCCAAAAGAAACCAGCACTTTTCTACTTGTGTCTTAAAACTCAGTTTCCTTGGATGTTAACTCGGAAACACTAATAAATTGATTTTGTGCCACATTCTTTTTATATAGAAAGAAAGCATGTTGAACTCCATGCATTAGTTCCCACTTATTTCCTTTCTATACAGATTAGTTAACAGACTTCTGTGTTTCATCTTTGTACACAGTTACATCCAAATTCATAAAAATAAAAATATCAATCTTACTTTCAAATCTCAAACAAATAACAATAATTCATATGCTTAAAAACATTCAGCTCTTCAGTTGCTGAATCCCACACACAAACAGGCTATCAGTTAAACAGCTATGATACTTTATTTTTGACATGATACAGAACCAATAATGTGTTCCTCTTCCCATACTGCCATAAAAAAGTTGGCACACACGGCAACACCACTGACCTACTGGAAAACTTCTTGACTGAATGCAAAAAAATGTTGCCCAATATGATGTCTAGTAGTATTCATATCAAATCAATGACAACTTGAGATTTATAATAAATATATTAAAAAAAATGATTAACTTATCTAATCCCTCCTGCTATGGAATCATAGTACACAAAGACTCCTGGTCAAATATTACAAGTAATATTTGTGAAAACAATTAAATATTTTTGATCTTATCAGTTAAGCTAAAGGTATGCTTTTTCACTTGAGGCACCCAAAACACTATGGGCATTATCCCATGGTCAACCACTGTTGCAAGGTTGTCTGGCTGTCTTGGATTTCCTAGTTGCAACTATTAGCCTGAACATGGAATTAGTCACATATTTACAGATCATAGACAAATGCAATCTGAAAGCATTGCAAGTCATAGGTTTTTAACTTTAAGGAAGTTAAGGACATCTTGACCTACACTCCACACAAAAACAATTCCTGCAAATAGATGTCAAGGTTCTGATTGCATTTAATGATCACTACTGTAAACTTTCCTGTAACTTTGGTGAATCAGAAAGAAGTTCTTTCACACCAACACAATATTTGTCCTAGTCAAGTATCACTAAGTAACCTCCCTTGTCAATCATCATTATTCTAATTTTCTTGTTCTGGATGAAAGAACTTAATACCTGATGTTCAGCATCACTTAATTTAAAAACATGTTTTCAATTTTATTGATTACATTCTTGTTAATGTCAGTCTCACAAAGCTGCTCAAAAACATTTGTTCAGTAAGATGATTAAAACAACTTTCATTTCATAATATGTTAACACTTTGATTATTAGCAGGCAGTTCGGCTAAAAAAAAAAAAAAAGCTTTACCATTTTGATTTCTTGTTAATAATTTCAAAAACAGTGTCAGATCCAATAGGTTTGCTACCTGTAGGACAGACAATTAAATCCTTTTTGAGTATAGCAACAGTACTTAAGTTACGAATATCAAACATACAGGAGTCCATACACATCTGTTGTGATGACATCTTCTTATTCCCCAGTATTGCTGCCCTCTAATCAGCCATCCTACATTGTTGTTTCAAAACGTTCTGCCACTTTAGGCTCCCAAGAAGGCTGTATTGCTTTGATATAAACTGCACGTCCAGCTGCCATTGCAGTTCCAAGCAATTATCTCCTGTTTCTTCTCAACTAATGTTTCATTCTGAATTACATGAGATTGGTGAAATCCATGATTTGTACCTAGTAGAAAACTCTTTTACCTGCCTTGATATAGATTTTACATTAAGCATTTTCAACAGTGGTGGAAATCCTCTCTCTCTATTTTGTCATGCCTGTCTACTAGCAGATCTGCTGGCTCCTTCAAAATTAAAAAGACTCTGATTTTCTTTACCGATCCTCATTTTCGTAGGTTTATTATCTTTAAAAAGTTTTTCTTTTTGTGGAACATTTTGATAAATATAATTTATCACTCCTAAATCATCACAGCTTTTGTCCAACGGTAAGTGCTGTGCTTCTAGTTCAGCATTCATTGAGATCATTTCCCGTTTATTATTCTTAATCAAAGTTCTCATCAAGTCTGATTTACCATCAAGTGTCTTGACAACCCTTAATCCTTTAGGAATAATATCTGAACAAAATCATTTTGAAAAATAAAAGCAGTCTCATTGCAATGTTTTCTTCTAATATTCCTTAACCAAGGAGGTGGTGTCATCTGACATAGCACACTAAGTTACCCACCTGATAGAGGTTAGGGTACAAGAGGTTGTGCAATATCTGGGCATATAGTTTGTTCCAAGAAACATGCATTTCTACAGCTGGAGTTGGCATATGCATTAAAGGAAAACTCTGTCCTCTTCTATAGTTTAACTCAATTCTTAAGTTTCTTTTCTCCCTACAATATGGTTCCAGTATTGTGTAGGTACCAGAAACTTGCTTGTCCTTTTTAAAACTTTCTTTTTCAGTCCACCTACTTTTTTAAAGCTTAACTTCTCACATACTTTGCAGAAAAAATTGTCTCCTCCTGTATGAAATACCATAGACACAGATCAATCTGTAGTTTACCCTGTCAGGTACTGCTGTCAATCTTAGATGGGCAATTAACCCTGTTAATGTCAAGAACACAGCAACTGCTATAAAAAGACAGGAAGCTGTGGAATGGTTTTCCACTCTTTTTATTGCAGACAGAAGGAAAACTTAACACTCCCCTTTCAGAGAAAAACAAAGCAATTAGATCAGTCATGGGTTTACAGGCAGTTGTCACCTCTTCTGACAAAAGTTATATAAACAACAACACAGTATTGAAATGCTAAGCTTTAAATGTTGGTTATTTATAATAGTTTATATGTTAGCTTAAATGTAGTATCAAAAACGTCTGTGACATTTATAGAAAAGCCAGAATTTTTCTTGTAAAGTATCAACACATTTACCATTTATAAGCGCCCCCTTCACACAGGACAGAACTGCAGAAAGAGAGACATGCGGCAAACCTATCAAATAGGTGCACTGATACTGTTCATAAAAAGGTCTTTTATGCTTCTTTTGTGACATCCTTCTAGAGGGAGATGCATATCTGGTACATGCAGATCCATGGTAAGAGATTCCCACTAACTTTGAGTCAGTCCTTACAGTGTTAGAGTGCATAAACATTTTGTAGCCCACAAAGGAAATGTGACCATAAATGGCAACCATAATTTTATTTATTTATTTATTTATTTATTTATTTAATTGCATTTGTTTACTGGGATGGTCCACTGGGACAAAAACTGCCCATTTTCATTGGAGGCCTGAGGAGAAAAGCTCCTTAGTGATTTATACAAATTACAAACAAATGTATCAAATACAACAAATACAAGAGCAAGAGCTGACAATGAAATAGATTTTTAACAAATGTAAAATTGGGCAATGAGGCTATTCAGTCATAGATAAGACTAACTACTGATTCTACTAGTATAAGTAATTGTAGCAAATGATTACTAGTCAGGGGTTAGGAAGGATTAAGGAGGTAGGTAGGATGGAGAAGGAGTGAAGATGAGGAAATAGTGGGAGAAAGAAAAGTTAAGTTATGGAGTGTGAGGAACTGGAGCATGAGCATAGCCACTGTCAGGACAGATGTTGCTTTAAGGATTTCTTGAAGAAGGACTACATGAAAAGAGACATAGAGGAGCTCTCTGAGCATGTGGCCCAGGCCGGTATGACCCTGACCTTGAGTAGCATCTTACCCTCACCAAGAATGATGCCACAATATGAAGACAAGATGATCAATTTCAACAATTGGCTTAAGCATTGGTGTCATTCAAAGGGGATCCAATGCCTGTCAGCCTGGGATGACATGCTCGACAAGCCACGATGCTTCGCTAGGGACGGCTTGCACCTGTCACCCCTGGGCTTTCGGATATTGGATAAGGCTCTTGCTACCCCCATAGTGCCTTTTTTAGGCAAGGCTCAAAAGACAAACCCACCTCCATAGGTATCACAAGGGATAAGAAACTAAGAGTAATGCTACTCAATGCCAGAAGTCTAAACCTCAAGATGCATGCACTCGAAACTCTCCTTAGCATAGAGAACATCGATATCTGTGCAGTAACAGAAACCTGGTTCAAGGCTCCCGAGAGCACCCCAGCACTACCAGGTTATACCTCATACCATGCTTTTCAGCCTCAAAACCTGGACGGAACCAGAAAAGGAGGGGGAGTATCAATATTCGTCAAAGATACCCACACCTCCAGGTTGGTGGCACAGCACGAAGCATCAGAGACTATCCATGTGTAACTAACAGTGGGTAAAACTGCCTTCCAGTTTATAGCCTGCTACAGACCACCCTCTCAAACCCAGGAACCCCACTCGGCCTTCCTGAGAACACTGGAAATTATGAAGGTCTCTCCAAACACCATTATATTGGGCGACTTCAACTACCCAAACATAGACTGGGAGCATTACTCTAGCTCCAACACCCTAGCTCAAAGGTTCCTAGAATTTATAAACTCAAATGCTATGGAACAACTTGTTACCACTCCCACAAGAGGGGAAAACATACTGGACCTGATCATCACCACCATGGGGACTCTATGCTCCAGACCAGAAGTGTATCCCTCACTGGTAAGATCAGACCATAAACTAATGTCACTGGATATTCATATCCCGACCCCACCCCCTGCCCAGAAAACCACAGTGAAAAACTTCTCTAAAGCAAATTTCACACTCCTCAAAACTGAGGTGGAATCCTTCAAAGCCCCCGGGCCTGTGGAAAATACGGCCCAGACCGCAGAATCCTTTATAAACGCATTCTATGAACACCTTCAGGAATGCATGGATCATGCAATCACAAATAAAACCAAGACCAAATCCTCCAAAGGCAGACGTCCTGTCTGGTGGACCCCAGCCATAAACAAACTATACAATAGAAGGAGGAAGCTACTACATGATAGAGCAAAATCCCAAAAAGGGAAGGCATCTCTGATCAGTGTTAGCAAAAAACTACGGGCACTCATAAAATCGTCTAAGGCCAGCTTCGAGAGAAAAACTGTACAGGACACTAAGGATAATCACAAAGCTTTCTTTAGTTATGTTAGGAACCTGGGTGGGAATTCCCAGATATGCTCAGAATTAGTCCAAAATGACAAAAAATACACCAAACCCACAGACATTGCCAACATCCTAGCTGACAGGTTCAGCGCAAACCCCCACCCCCTCCCCACCACAAGGGCAAATATCTATCCCAGCAGAGTGCTGCCCCCCTGACATCTCAGATGCTCAGGTAAGAGCCGCCCTCTCCAAAGCAAAAAACACAGCATCAATGGGACCAGACAGTGTCCCGGGCTGTGTCCTACATGAAGTCCAAGAAGAGCTAAACCCAAACATAAAACTACTGTTCAATCTCAGCCTTACCACAGGATATGTACCCAAAGAGTGGAGTACAGCAACAGTGGTCCCTCTCCACAAAGGTGGTGCCTCAACGGATCCTGGAAACTATCGCCCCATAAGCCTGACAAGCTTGGTCTGCAAAGATATGGAAAGGATCATCATAGACCTCATAAAAAAAGATATTGGGGACCTACAGACACTGGATCCTACCCAGTTTGGCTATGTTAAGGGCAGATCCTGCCTCTTAAACCTGGTCAATTTCTTTGAAACAGTCACCAAGGTCATTGACGAGGGGAAGGTGGTCCACACAGCCTACCTGGACCTCGCAAAAGCCTTCGATACAATACCCCACTCGGGCATTATAGATAAGCTCACCAGCTTAAATATAAACCCCTATGTCACTAGATGGGTTGCAAACTGGCTCAAGGACAGAACCCACATGGTTAGAATTGCTGGAGCCATGTCAGACTCCAAACCAGTTACAAGTGGCGTCCCACAAGGCTCAGTCCTGGGACCTCTCCTGTTCGGTATATATTTCTCGGAGGTACAGGCCAACACGGAAGGACTGTGGGTGACCAAGTTTGCAGATGACTGCAAACTGGGAGCTATAATCGACTCTCCAGCCAACACAAGCATCCTCCAAAAGGGCCTCATAGAAACAGACAACTGGTGCCAGAGCCATGGCCTCAAGCTAAACACCAAAAAGTGTATAGTCATCCCCTTTGGCAAAAACAAAGTGCCCACAAATTACCACATAGGTGGTAATCCATTAAGTACGGAAGAAGTAATTAGGGACCTGGGGACCCAAGTTGATAGCAATCTCTCATTTGACAACCAAGTGGCCAAAGTGGCTAGAAAAACATTTTATATAGCCCACCTAATCATGAAGGGATTCACATCTAGATCAGGGGAGGTCATCGTGCCTCTTTACTCATCCCTCATCAGGCCCATAATTGAGTACAATGCCCCTTTTGGAATATACCTTACCAGACACCTGCAGCAACTGGAAAGACCCCAAAAGTACCTCACCAAGAGGATCAAAGGCCTCAAACAGATGCCATATGCTTCCCAGTTAAAGAAACTCCAGCTCTACTCAGTGGCATACTGCCTGCTCAGAGGCGATCTGTGCCTGACGTATAAAGCCATGTCCAACCTGGAATTAATGGACATGCTGCACCTCAGAAAATCCAAATCCCATCGAGCTACGCGCTCGAGAGACTTGAACCTCAGCACTGAAATAAATAGGACATGCTGGAGGGACAGATTCATAACCCAGAGGCTCCCTTCACTTTGGAATAAAATCCCAGTCCAGGTTAGGCAGAGTCCCTCATTGACTCTCTTCAAGAGGAATCTTGATGAGTGGATGGGAGATCATAGGTTTATCCCGGGTATCACTTCTGTGTCACTGTTAGACAGAGGCACAGTATACTAACCTCGAAAAAGGGCATAGCAAAATTAATTTAA